>NW_017670778.1:246868-321293 GCF_001879085.1 Nicotiana attenuata | reverse complement strand
GGTGAGAGGAGTAGAGGTGCAGTTTGATGCACCTAAGTTGGGAAGAATTCTAGACATACCCTGTGAGGGATATGATGATTATACTAGGCAAAGGTGGCCTTGTCTAGATTCTCTCCCTTCTGCTCTCCAAATCACCCGGAATTTCTGTGATACCAAGTCTGCTGAAGAAGTGCCTGAGGCTAGGTTTGTGCAAAAGAGTGAGATGAAGCCTGAGCACAAGGTGCTATTTGAATTTGTGAACAAGTGTCTGCTGCCCAGACAGGAGAGAAGGCACACTGCAAATTATATGGACCTGGTCCTTCTGGAGTGTCTTGTGACAGGAAAGCAGATTAACTGGCCTAGTTTCATTGTCAAGCTGCTGGATCGAGTGATAAATGGCTCCAAGGCCCATGCCACTCCTTATGGGTTTATACTGACAACTGTCTTGGCCAAGTTAGATGTGCCATTGAAGAAGTGGGAGATGGCCTCCAGCAAAGAGCACTTTGGGATCAAAACTCTGCAGGCTTGTGATTATCTGCTAAGTGTAACCCCAGTTGAACCTGGTTCATCCGTGAAGACTCATGTGAACAGCAAAGTTAGGGCATTGGTTCTAGAATGTGGAACAAAAGATGCAGAAATTGCTAGGCTCCAGGCTCGCATTGCTGAACTGGAAAGTGAAAGAAATGGCCTCAAAGATGAGCTAGCAAAGGAAAAAGAAAAGAGTGAAGGGATGCTCCAAACAATGCTTAATTTTCTTCAATCCCAACCCTCTAGTTCCTCCAAGCCCTTGAACCAGTTTAGAAACTCCTTCAGTGACCCAGATTCGGGACTTTTCTCTGTTTTTTTGCTCATGGTTGGATGTTTGTTTTTCTTTTTGTGGTTTGTTTTGTAGAAACATCTCCTAATCAATGACAATGTGCTTTGTTTTCTCTTGTTCTATGAAACTTCTGATCTTAATAGTTAAATTTCTGAGAAGCTGATTATTGATTAACTAATTCATGTTTTCACTTGCAATTGCCCCAGTGGCCATGAGTAATAATTAACATCTGGGATTCTAATAAAATGCAACTTTTCGATGATGCCAAAAGGGGGAAGAGATATTGTGCTTTACTTTGTATTCTGAAAAATGTGATGTTTATAACCTGATTAAACCTGGTCCTTAATGATAAGTTATATTAAAGTGTGAAAATTAACTGAGTTCCACAGGGTCTCTGATCAATAAAAGCACAGAGTTTGTCATCATCAAAAAGGGGGATTTTGTTGGCCCAAGTTCAGATGAAGTTTTGAAGATTGACAAAATGAACTCAGTCATGAACCAGGTCCATCATGTGAGACACGGTGTTGATATGCTTGCACATGTGACATACGCGTGAAGAAGATAAGTCTCAAGGATCAGCAACAATATCTTCTGAATTGATCGAAAAGATTGCATACAGGATAAGGAGTTGAAGTCTCCTTATGAAAAGAGAATTATATCCGGATCAAGGATATGGATTAGGAGTTAGAGTTGTTCTTGGACTCGAATTGTCAAATGATCCACAATTCGAGATTGACAATTCGAGTTCTTATCAAACTCTGATTACTAACTCTATAAAAATAACGATTGTTCTCTTTTACAGGTGGTTGCACATAAGCAGAAGTTAAGCATATTTGAGAGCAAAAAGATCAAGTCTGATTTGCGAGCAATATATGCGAGATACAAGTGTGCACGTCTGAAGCTACATGAACTAAGATAGAAGAACCAGTTTCATCATTGTGTTTATTCTAAGTCTAGTTCAATTGTAGTAGGTTTTTATATTGTACCTTTCAGCTTTCATAGAAGCAATTGTAATAGGTATACTGAGTATTCAAGCTAGAGTTAACTTGAAAGTGTCGCAACAGTTGAGGCTGTGTGCTACACTGGGATTAGAGTTAATCCTTAGGTTTACAAAGAGTTTTGTAAATGTAGTTTTTGGCTCAGTGATTTTAGTGGAGTTTGGGAAAATCCTACTGAGTAGTAGGTCGTGGTTTTTTCACCTTTTGAGCCAGGTGTTTTCCACGTAAAAATCTCTGTGCACTTTACTTTCAACATTTATTATTCCGCAAACTGCTGTAGTTAGAACACTTAGAAGAACCAGGTTCTTCTAACGCGAAAATTAGGTACCACACAAATCACCCCCCCCCCTCTTGTGTGGTATTGACGTTTATAACATCAGTTAACAAAAGTCAACCCAGACTTGCTTGGTCAAAATCCAAAATTCAGACCAAATCCTGATTATCCATTCAATCCCAATCCTGGATATGTGATCTGTTCGACCTTAATTTAAGGTCTAAATTTCGATTTCACAAAATCCCTAAATTCTATCCAAAGCCCCTAATTTTTACCATGAAATTCTTAGATTTTATGTTTAAAACGAATGAAATGTAATTAAAATTGATTGAAAACTAGTAAAAGATGCTTACCAATGAATTTGAGAAGAAAAAGTTCCTAAAAAATTTCCTCTAGAGAGCTTAGGGTTGAAAAATGGTGTAAAATGATCTAGGTCCCGATTTTCCAATCATTGAACCTGCTGCAGATGTCGCAATTGCGACCTCTTGTTCGTAATTGAGATATCTGCAAATCCGAAGTAGTGATCGCAAAAGCAACCAGTGCAACAGTCATGCAAAAATCACAAATGCGTCAAACCCATCGTATTTGCAAGGACACCCCCCTCGCAAATGCAAGCCAAGCTTCGCAGAAGCAAAGCTTCTCCATCTAGCAAAGTATGGAAAATAAAACTCAAAGATTGCAAAAGCGATCCAAGAACATATTGCAAAAGCAAATAATTGTTCGCAAATGTGGAACCCCAGCCTCCAGTTTCCATGTCGCAAATGTGAGAAGTCACTTGCAAAAGAGAGGCTTGCATTTGCGAGCAGTCACTGGCAAATGCGAGATCTGTAGGTTGACACCAGTAGTTGTTCCAAACTCATTCGTCTTGCATCTAAAATTAACCCGATCCCCTTGGGCTCCAGATTGAACATGCACACAAGCTTAATAACATCCTATAATTTTTCTCGCTACCTCAAATCATTTAAATAACATCAAATAACAAGAATCGATCGTAAAAACACAATATCTAAACATAAAACTCAATTTTAACCATATTTCACATAATGTGCCGAAAAGCACTCAGGTCAACTGGGACCCCAACCAAACATGCATATAGGTCCAAAAATAATACACGAACCTACCGAAATTGTCAAAACACTGATCAAATATCGTTTACCAAAAGTGTTGGCCGTGCTCAATCCAAACCTTATTTTATGTCATAATTTAGTTTTTCTCCATAATTTTACGTAAAAACATTCTGAAAATGACACGGACCATGAACGCAAACCAATAAACATCAAATAAATCTATGAGAGGTCCCAGAACATGGAAATTAGGTCTAGTACTAAAAATGACCAATCGGGTGAGTCACATTCTCCACCTCTAAAAGAAAAGTTCGTCCTTGAACAGATATAGAAAAGTACCTGGACTGGTAAAAAGGTGGAGGTATCTACTCCCGCATGTTGGACTCGTACTCTGAGGTAGTCTTCTCAATTGAGTGACCCTCCATTTCACTTTCATAGAAGGAAAAATCTTGTATCTTAACTTAAGAACCTTCCGGTCTAGAATATCTACATGCTCTTCCTCGTAGGTCAAATTTTCATCAAGTTCCACCGTGCTATTTCAAAAATATGTGATCTATCCTCATGGTACTGTCGAAGCATTGAAACGTGAAATATTGGATGTACCCCCGCTAGGCTAGGAGGCAAAACAAACCAATTAGAAACCTCCCCAACTCTCTCCAAGATATCAAACGGGCCAATAAACCTCGGGCTCAACTTGCCTTTCTTCCCAAACCGCATCACGCCCTTCATAGGTGACACTCAGAGAAGAACCTTCTCACCCACCATGTAAGCCATATCTCAAATTTTCCAGTCCGCATAAATCTTCTGCCTGATCTGAGTTGCACAAAGTTGCTCCTGAATCACCTTAACCTTCTCTAAAGCAACACAGACCAAATCAGCGTCCAACTATCCAGCCTCAGCGGGCTCAAGCCAACCAATTGGCGAACGACATCGTGTCCCATATAAGGCCCGGTACGACGCTATTTGAATGCTCTACTGATAGCTATTGTTGTAGGAAAACTTCTCTAACATAAAAACTAGTCCCACTGACCCCCGAAAGCCATAGAGCATGCCTCAACATATCCTCCAATATCTAAATAGAGCGCTCAGACTGTCCGTTCATCTGAGGATGAAATGCGATACTCAGATCAGCCAGCATGCCTAACTGATGCTACATGACTCTAAAAAAATGTGATGTAAACTGTGTGCCTTGGTACAAAATAACAGAAATGGGAATGTCGTTCATGCGAATAATCTCCCGGATGTAAATTTGAGCCAACCGCTCTGAAGAATAGGAAGTAATCACTGGAATGAAATGTGCGGACTTAGTTAATCGATCCACAATACCCCAGACCGCATCATATTTCTTCTAGGTCCATGGTAAGCCTACAACAAAATCCATATTGATGCGCTCCCACTTCCACTCCGGTATCTCCAATCTCTAAGTCAACCCACCCGATTTCTGATGCTCGTACTTTACCTGTTGACAATTCAAACACCGAGAGACATAAGCAACAATATCTTTCTTTATCCTCTGCCACCAATAGTGTTGTCTCAAGTCACAATACATCTTCGTGACACCTGAGTGAATAGAGCAGCGCGAACTGTGAGCCCTCTCAAGGATCAACTCTATCAACCCATCAACATTTGGAACACAAATCCGCCCTTGATGCTCACTGTCATCTCCGATCACTACCTCCTGGCACCACCCCGTTGCACCGTGCCTTTGAAAACCAACAAGTGAGAATCATCAAACTAGCGAGCCTTGATATGCTCCAACAGCGATGAATGTGTCACAAAACAAGCAAGGCCCCGGCTAGGCTTTGAAACATCCAACTTCACGAACCGATTGGCCGAAGGTTGAACATACATGGCTAGTGGCCTCTCCAGCACCGGTAAATATGCAGAACTGCCCATGCTCTCATCCTTCCTACTCAATGCATCGACCACTAAATTGGCCTTAACTAGATGATATAATATGGTGATATCATAGTCTTTCAACAACTCTAACCATCTCCGTTACCGCAAAATAAGGTACTTTTGTCTAAACAAGTGCTGGAGACTCCGATGGTCGGTATACACCTCACATGGAACGTCGTATAGATAGTGCCTCAAAATATTCAACGCGTGAACAATGGCTACCAACTCTAAATCATGCAGATGGCAATTATTCTCATGAACCTTCAACTGTCGAGTCGCGCAGGCAATCACCCTATCGTCCTGCATCAATATTGTACCAAGCCCAATACGCGATACATCATAATACACAATGTAAGATCCTAAACCTGTAGGCAACACCAACTCTAGGTTGTAGTCAATGCAGTCTTGAGCTTCTGAAAGCTCACCTCACACTCGCCATACTAGCTGAAAAGAGCACCCTTTTAGGTTAACTTGGTCAATGGGACTAGGATAGATGAAAACCCCTGCACAAACTGGTGATAATGACCTCCCAAACCCAAGAAGCTCCGAATCTCTATAGTTGAAGTAGGTCTAGGCCAGTTCTAAACTGGCTCACACTTCTTAGGATCCATCTTAATTCCTTCGGAAGATATAATATGCCCTAAACAGGCAACCAAATCCAACAATAACTCACACTTCAAAAATTTGGCATATGACAGATGATCCCTCAAAGTATGAAGAATGATCCGAAGATGTTTTTCATGCTCCTCTCGACTGTGGGAGTAAACCAAAATATCAGCAATGATGATAATCACAAAGGAATCCATATAAGGCTTGAACACCCGATTCATAAAATCAATAAAGCCTGTTGGGGCATTAGTCAAGCCAAATGACATCACCAAGAACCCGTAGTGACCATACCGAGTCTGAAAAGTTGTCTTAGGGACATCTGATGCCCTAATCTTCACCTGATGGTAGCTAGATCTCAAATAAATCTTGGAAAACACCTTGGCACCCTAAATTTGGTAAAATAAATCATCAATACTTTGCAACAGATACTTGTTCTTGATTATGACTTTGTTCAACTGTCGATAATCTATGCACATCCTCATCGATCCGTCCTTCTTCTTCACAAACAACACTGGCGCACCCCAAGGTGAGACACTAGGTGTAATGAATCCCTTATCAGGCAAATCCTACAATTGTTCCTTTATTTCTTTCAACTCAACTAGGATTATACGGTATAGTGCTATTAAATGGGTTGAGTGCTCGGGACCAAGTCAAAGCAAAAGTCGATATCTTTGTTGTGTGGCATGCCCGACGAATTTGTAGGAAACACCTCAGAAAACTTTCTCACCACCGGAACTGAATCCAAGGAAGGCACCTCCGCACTGAAATCACGGATATAGGCAAAAATACACCAGACACCCTTCTCGACCACACACCGAGCCTTCACATATGAAATAACCCTGCTAGAGGAGTGACCAATAGTCCCTCTCCACTCCAATCAAGGCAACCCCGACATGACTAGAGTCACAGTCTTGGCGTGCTAATCCCAAAATAGCATGATACGATGACAACCAATCCATGACCAAAATCACATCAAGATCTACCATATTAAGTAATAAAAGATCAACCCTAGTCTCATAGCTACCGATAATGACCAAACAAGCATGATAGACCTGGTCCATCATAATAGGATCCCTAACAGTCATATACATATAAATAGGAACACTCAAAGAATCACGAGACATATCCAAATATGAAGTGAAATAGGATGACGCATACGAATAGGTAGAACTCGAATCAAATAAACTAATTTATCTCTATGGAACACCGGCATAATACATGTGATAACCGCATCTGACGACTTTACCTCAGGTCTAGCTGGAAATGCATAACAATAGGGCTGAGCCCCACTAGTCTAACCTCCGCCTCTCAGACAGCCTCTCCCTGGCTGACCTCCACCTCTAATGACCTAACCTCTACCTCTAATGACCTAACCTCCACCTTTGGAGGCCTAACCCCCGCCTCTAGCTGGTTGAGTGACTGTGGAGCAACCAGTGCCGAAATCATAAAATGAGTACCCTACAGTGGTCTGCTGCTCCTCAATCTAGAACAATACCTCTTGATATGACCTGCGTCACCGCACTAAAAACAACTCCTCAGCTAGCGCAATTGTTGAGTCTGAGACAATCCCTGATGACCCAAATGACCAATGTAGTAACTCTATAGCATTGGTGCAATGATAGAAGCTGAAGGTGTACAGAATACTGGTTGCTCTGAACGAGACCCATACGCGTTGTGACTACCTGAAGAACCATAAGACACCATAAGTGTAAAGACCCGACCGGTCGTTTAGAGATCTAGCACGTCGTTCGGCGGTTTGAGGCCTTGAGTAGCATCACTTCATGTATTATGACTTGTATGTGTGGTCGGAATTAAATTTTGGGAAGTTCAGAGTTGTCTCAGAAGGAAACTTCTCTATTCGAAAGCTTTAAGTTGGAAGAGTTGACCGAGGTTTGACTTTTCAACAAACGACCTCAGAATCGAGATTTGAAGGTTCCAATAGGATTGTATGATGATTTCGGACTTGGATGTATGTTCGGGTTGAGTACCGGGTGGTCCTGAAGCATTTCAGAGCTTATTGTAGAAAGTTGGAATTTTGAAAGTTTAAGAAGTTCTTAAGTTTGATTTGAAGTGAGTTTTGGTGTTATCAATGTCCGTTCGGCATTCCTAGCCTTGAAATAGGTTCATATTCTGATTTATAACTTGTGCGTAATGTATAGAATCATTCTGGATTGTTTTGGCATGATTAGGACGCGTTCGGTTAAGTTTAAAAGTTTAAAGAAAGGTTTCGATCGTTGATTCATAGTTTTGATGATGTTTGATATAATTTGAGGCCTCGAGCAGGTCCATTTTATGTTATGTAACTAGTTGGTGTTATTGGACAGGGTCTCGGGGGCCTCGGGTGTGTTTCCGAATGAGTTCGGACCATTTCTCTATGTTATGCAGCTGCTGGTTTCTGGTGCATTTGATAAGCATTGCGATTGCGAAAGGTTAAGTGGAGTGATGGCTTTTTATTCAATGTGATCGCATAGTGAGAGACGCGTTCGTGGAGATAGAGCAGGTTGTTCTACGTGATCGCATGGGCAGAGCCCCGAATGCGATGGGTTACGGAGGCAGGCCTATTTGGGAAAGTTGAGCTATGCGATCGCGGAAGGACTCACACAATCGCAAAAGAGGAAATCTACGGAGGCCAGCTTTGGCCTTTGCGTTTGCGATAATGGGCTCGCATTCACATAGTCCTAGGTAGGCAGCGCTTCGCGATTGCGAGCAAGACCACACGTTCGCACAGGGTAAATTCATGGGCAAGTCTGGCTGGCCATCGCGATCGCGTAGAGTTTTCTGCGATTGCGAAGAAGAGAGGTGTTGGGCAAAGAGCTTTTATTTTGGGACTTAGACCATTTCTCTCACATTTCCATTTGGTTGGCGATTTTTGAAGCTCTTGGAGGGAAGATTTTCATCATTTATGTCAATGTAAGCAATTCCCTCATATTATGCATTAGATACATGGTTTATATATGGATTTAAACATGAAAATTAGTAGAAATTTGGGATTTTGGTAGAAAACCTAAAATTTGGTAATTTTAGATTTTGACCATGATTTTGGAAATGAAATTAGGAATAAATCATATATTTGAGTTCGTAATGTTATGGGTAATGTTTATCTTCGAAAATTTTCGGAATTCGGGCACGTGGGCTTGATTGTTGACTTTGTTGACTTTTCGAGCGGAGTTGGAAATTGTTATAAATTGATTAATCATGGGTATTAGAGTATATTTTTATGGGTTTGCACGTTGTTTCACTAGTTTTGGATTGACGGGCAGCTCTTTTAGGTGTTAAAGAGGCGTCGGAGCCGGTTGTGGAACTTCAGAGCGAGGTAAGTCTCCTGTCTAACCCTGTGAGGGCGAATTTACCCCGTAGGTGTTATATTCTTATGTACTACATGTTGTGGGAGCTACGCACGTATAAGTTGACGAGTGTCCGTGCGTATGCTAGAATTCTTGAATATGTCTGGGTAGACATAGGTTCACGCTATGTTGTAATTGTACTATCTGAAGTTATCCCTTCATGTTTGACTCTTTTATTTCGTGTTACGACTTGAGACTAGAATTGCATAGAGTGATAGAATCGCTATTGTAGAGATTTGACGAGCTACTTGATAATCCGCGGAATAATTTGTGTTTCCCTTTTGAACTTTTCCTGCGTTGTGCGTTTCCATCGAAAAGCTTCCTTAAATTTCATAACTCACACGTTTATTCGTGAGTGGGATCAAGGACCCGTTAATGCTTCTTATTCTAATGGGATTGGGTTGTTCACCTCATTAGTACCACACTCTTATGGGATCAGGCCATTCGCCTCGGCAGTACCACACTCTTATAGGATCGGGTCGTTCGCCTCGGAAGTATCATATTCTTATGGAATCGAGTCGTTCGCCTTGACAATACCACACTCTTATGGGATCGAGCCATTTGCCTCAGAAGTATCATATTCTTGTGGAATCGAGTCATTCGCATTGACAGTACCACACTCTTATGGGATCGAGCCGTTCGCCTCGGCATTTTGATAAAATACTCTTATGGGATCGTGTTGTTTGCCTCGGCAACTTCATGCAATATTTTTATGGGATCGGGCTGTACGCCTCGGCAAAATCGTGCATAATAATTGACAAGAAGCCAGCGTATCTATGAGTTTCCTTGTTTGAATTATGATGACCTCTCTGGTGGGGACTATTTTATATATATATATATACTCCGGTAGATGAGGTGACCAATGATTAAGAGCTTGAGTTTAGTGTTCATAAGAGGATTGTACCATGTATTTGTATTTGTTTATATCATCTATTTGCTCTGCCTCATATTTGTTTACTTCTTACTGTATATGATTTATTAGACCACTAGTAAGTGTCGATGTCGATCACTCGTCACTACTTTTCTGGGGTTAGGCTAGATACTTACAGGGTACGCATTGATTTACTACTCATGCTACACTTCTACACTTATTGTGCAGGTATATATTTCTGGTTAATGAAACTTATGATTTCCAAAATAATAATGTGGATAACTAAGTTAATTAATCACCGTTGGCTTGCCCAACGGCGACGTTAGGCACCATCATGACCTATAGTGGATTTTGGGTCGTAACAGCTTGGTATTAAAGCGTTAGGTTAGCTTAGGTCTCACGAGTCATGACCAAGCCTAGTATTCTCGCGGATCGGTGCGGAAACGTCTGTACTTTTCTTCGAGAGGCTATATGGTTGTTAGGAGAACTTCCCTTCTTGATTCCTCGTCGTGCGATTTGATTCCGTTAAGGCTTATGCCTTCGTTTCCTTTCTATCCATTCTTATACGATGTGGAGTGATTGATATCAATTGGGCATTGAGGAGTTGTAACGATATCGCAGATCTGGTGTATGATATTTCTCCCTATGTATTCGAGTGGGCTATTATCGTCACCGTATGAAGGGGTGTTCTAATATTTCATCCTAGTATTTGTATTTCATACAGTCAGGACTTGATACTTTCAAATTTGGAGGAATTCTTGTTAATATTATGGTGTCACCGCCCTTGATTGAATGCATTGAGGCTCATTGGCATTTCTAGTGTTGATGGCTAGAGTGAGACGATCATTGAAGGTGGTTTAGGTGCCTAAGAAATTTTTAATGTGGCGAGAAGGGCTTAATAACATATTGTTGGACCTTCAGGAGATGTTAGTGAATGAAGGGATTCTTATGGATTGCGGATCAGTGCGGACCCTAGGAGGTTAGTGATTTCATGGTGGATGCAACTATAGCAATGGAATTAGAGGAGGCCGAGATGAGGGTACACGGGTGGGCTATCTCCTATGAGAAAGTTAGAGCTTTCTTGACATTTGATGAGGTTCCTACGAAGAATTTTACTTTCTTCTCAACATGAAGTATGCAGTACGATGTGAGCTGGGGATCACTCGAAAAAGATTATATGACTATTGTCGCGCCCCCTTTTTCTCGCGAAATCGGGTTTTGACATTTCTAAGACAACGCCTTTCCTTGTGGGATGGCGTAAGGGATTTGAAGAGTCGCCACCTAACGGATTAAGGTGCGTTAGGGCACCTAGAGCAATCAACTCATATAACAAGTTTACATCACCAGAGATCGGGTAAGGGCTCGAAATTACCTGGGAGGGGATTGTTGCGGACATTTGGCGCGGCTTCCTTCGCTTGTATGACTTTGGTATCAATCAAGGTTTGAATCTTATCATTCAGGGTGCTGCATTCATCGATAGTATGCCCTTTCATGCCAGAATGGTATGCACAGGTTTTGTTTGGTTGACCCACTGGGAGGAGTTTTCTATTGCAAAAGCAGGAATGGGGGTGACATATCCGGCAGACTTCAATCTTTCATATAGTTGGTCAATGGGTTCAGCAATAGGGGTGTATTGTCTGGGCGGCCTGAGATCAAAATTGGGTCTGGGTTTTGGATAGTATTGACGGGTTGGAGGTAAATGGTAATAGGCTGGCTGGGTGTTATAGGTGTGATAGGCGGTAGCGGGTTGAGATTATCTGGAGGTGAGGGTTGGTATGTAGGTGGAGGTTTTTGGTATGTGAGTGGAGATTTTGGGCCTTGGGCCACCATCACTCCCCCTATTTCTTTCTTATTTGATATACCCCCTGACTTTAATGCTTTGTTCGTAGCCTGCAATGCCTCAAAATTGGTCATTATCCCACTCTTGATCCTTTCTTCAATCTTTTCTCCGAGTTTGATGATGTAAGAGAACTTGTGACTTTCGATGACCATTAACCTTTCATAGTATTGGGATCCTGGGCCCTGACGAAGAATTTGTTCATCTGCTTTTCTTCTAGTGTCGGCCTGACTTTTGCAGCTTCTGACCTCCATCGAGTAGCATACGTGGAAAGTCTCCGTTGGTTTCTTCTTTAGATTCTGTATGTAGAACACATCCGGCGCATTCTCTCGGTTAAACCTGAATCGATCCATGAAGTCTGATGACATGTTCACCCAATGAACCCACTTCTTGGGATTCTGACTAATATACCAACATAGGGCATCTCCAGTGAGACTCCTCATGAATAGCTTCATACGAATTCTTTCATCTTTCCCAACTCCCACGAGTTTATCACAGCATGTTCTCAAGTGTACCTTTGGGTCACCCGTTCCGTCAAACATTTCGAACTTAGGAGGTTTGTAACCTCTGGTAGTTCCACGTCTGGCTGAATGCACAGATCCTCATAATTCAGACCTTTAATTCCTTTGCCTCCTTCAACACCCTGGACTCGGCTTGTGAGCTTCTTGAGCTCTTCCACCATGTTCTTTATGAGCAGGTCCTTCTCGGCAAATTCTGGAGTGTATGGGATTGGCTGAGTAGAGTGAGGTAAGGTTTCCACGTATATGGGATTGTTTTGGTGGGTGCCGGGGGTTGTAGTGTAGTGGTGATAGTTAGTTGAGTTTTGCGGATCGGGGATAGGTTGCGGGGTATTCTGAGGAGTATGGCAAGTGGTTTGTGGGTATTGAGTAGGAAGATGTTGGTGCTGAGGGGGAGTGGGTATTGGTGGAGGATTAGGATTTTGGGGAGGAGTTGCATATTGATGGGGTGTGGGAGGATTTTGTGGACGTTGGTTTGGTGTGTTTTAAGGAGGTGCTGGGTTTTGAGAATTTTGTTGATTAACGTCTGGGACGTTTAGGGTGAGGGAGAGGTTTGCCAAGTTGCGAACCTGCTCATGTTCTCCTTGCAACTCCAGTATTTCCTAGTTCCAATCGTAGGACCAAATCATTCTGGGCCAGAGTACTCCAACCGTCTGAAGTTTCAACATTCTCAGCATGTACAATGTTTTCTTTCCGAATACCACTCATATCATCCATTTTAGTCTTTCCCTTGCTTTTCGGATTACTTGGAGGAGGAGGAGGAGGAGGGCCTCTAGATCTAGTGTGATATGATGACAATGCCAGTACGTGCGAACCAACTTTGGGGGATGGGAATGATCAAAATAAAGAAAAGCAAAGGTAGACAAGTTAGTAAGGATTCTGAAAAGCATTTGCAGGATTTAAACACGTATTGTAAATTCGCGTCCTAATTTAGGGAACCTCGTTGTGCCCGAGGTAGGCCTAGCGACAGGTAGGTTTGGAGAGATTTAATGTCGATAAATGCCTCATTTTATTAATGTAATAAATAGGACAATCCTAAAAACGATGATAAATAAATGAGTTACTAATGGCATTTGCCTTATTACATTCGAATTCCAAAATGACTCAAAACAGATAAACCTAATCTACTTGGTCCCAGAGGGTCCTTCCCCATATTTGGCCCTCTTGGCTCCATCAATCAGATTTCCCGGGTCGTGCATGTCCAGCAACAGGTATGCCCTTGCTAGATGTCCTCCTTCGTTGCCTTCTGCATTCTGACAATCTACGACCCTTTTCCTCATCTTCCCTTCTAGTTCCATTAGACCCTTCTTCAAGTACTCTAACCTTTCCGCCGACCTTGTAGCCATTTCTTTCCACTAGTTGATTGATTCAATGTCGAACTTGTGTTGCTCCAGATTCTTGGCTTCGGATTCAAGGACCCTCTTGCGTAGCCTCTCATACTTCACTTGTGCTTCAGCGACTTCATCTATGACCGTGTTTCCTTGACCAACCCTTGGCTCGAATATTCCTGCTATGTTATCTTCTAACCATGATGGGTAGAAGTACACATGACTGGCGTGATATCGATCTGGCTCGATGGTATCTTTTTCCACGATAACCTTTAAATGCCACATGTGCTGGGCCTCACATTTGTATGGAACGGTGTCATCCTGAAAATCGGCTCTGTAATGGCTCATTTTGGAGATTCGTGGTATGACTTGTTTTCTATCAGATTGTCTCATAACCCTGATAGGGACATAGGGATGTATTCCCCTTAACTCAATCAACACCAAGTGCGGAACATCCCTGGATCTGATGATGAATTCATCGGTAGGGAACCACTCGAACATCCAGTGAACCTGGTCCTCGGTCAAATTGTTGATAAACTATGCCCATTCTGTAGCATTGTCTTGCTGTGCAAATCTATCTGGGATAAAGGTCATTCTTTTAGGATGGTGGAAAGCGATGTGATCGTTCCATGGTCTCCGTGGAAACTCTTGGCGGTACTGACCCCTCTGAAGATGTTCTAACAACCAAATCTGTAGTAGCAAGTTACAACCCTCAAAGTGTTTGAACCCTTTCTTGCAACGATCCAGAGCTGGTATATGTCTGCTACAATCATCGAGACAATAGTGTAGGTTTTTCCCTCAATTCCCTCTATTAAATCTTTGGTTACCATGGCCAACCTGGTGTGAATTCTGTCCCCTTGGCTTAGGAACACTATTATACCCATAAAGCAGACGATGAATACAAAAACCATGTGATGAGTCCAACCCGGGGAAGTAATAAAGAATTGGTCATGAAAGATACGGTAAGATTTGTTGTATCGATATCGTTCATAGAGGAAGTCAAAGGGTATGTAAGACTTCATCAAGCACTCCAAGTCCTCATTCTTTCTCAGTCCCATCATTTTCATAAACCCCCTAGTATTGCGGTTTTCTGGTACTAGTAAACCGGGACTATCCCATGGTAATCCAGCGAACCCTCCGATTTCCTCTAGGAGAGGAGTCATTTCTATATAGCTCTTTCTCCGTCCCAGAACATAGTAGCAGCTTCGATCAGCATGTTGTTTGGTTGAATGTCCAATAAGGAAGGTAGATTTCCAAGAACTCTTTTCACGTGGTTTTTATCGCTTGGCAAAAGATTTTCCCACTAGTCTAACAATAGTGGTGGTATACTTCGGACCATGCCGAACCTGGGGACTTCGTGCCTCATTTTCTACAAACTAAACAGAGTTAGACCCTTGCCCCCTCTAGATTCGACTACTTACACATTAACGATTAGCATGTCGGCATTTATCTCTCCAAATAATGCACATTTCGTGATTGCGTCCATTGGGATTATGGAAATCCCGGTGGACTTTGGACAAGGCTTTCGTAGAGGGTTATTATGTGGACAGCATATTAACCCCAGCTAGATTTCACCATGATGCAAGTACAGTTATTATCAGAGCAAGGTTTCTATAGAGGTCCAGACTGGTACCCTCAAGCGGACAACTTGAGAGGGAAAGGCTAGGAACCGTCGACTGCACCGCTGATCGACTAGTTTTACCGCAAATAAGCCTTTCCGAATTAAAAGGGTGATTTTAGGAAAAGCGCGGACACTCATCAAGTGCTGCTATGGTACTAGTACGCACGAGTGGAATATGATGTTGAGCATGGAGTTATGCAAAAAGAAAACAACATGTTGTCAAGTATTTGCATGATGAATAACGATGAAATGCGATACTTAATAATTGTAAAGACATTTAAGAAAAGAAAAACAAGGAGATAAGTCAGTTTCCATAGTAAAAGTGATAAAGTAGGGTGTCAGTTTCCATAGACAAATAAGTTCTCATAGAATGGGAAGGGGTGTGCAAGTATTAAAGACATGCTTAAAGACTAATTCACAGACAAGTTCTTTATGGTAAGAGCCTAAAGATATCCCCAGCAGAGTCGCCATGCTGTCGTGCCCCCTTTTCTCGCGAAATCAGGTTTCGACATTTCTGAGACAACTCTTTTCCTTTTTGGATAGGGTAAGGGATTTGAAGAGTTGCCACCTAACGGATTAAGGTGTGTTAGGGCACCTAGAGCAATCAACTCATATAACCAGTTTACATCACTAGAGATCGGGTAAGGGCTCAAAATTACCTCGAGGGGAAGGTGTTAGGCACCCCTCGAGGTCCACAATGGTGGGTCCCAACTGAACTTAAATTAAGCGAATTAGTCTTAAAAGAGAAGAAAACAATTTGGATAGACACAATATTCAATTTATTTTTACACAGGAGTATAGGGGGTGGTCCTATGTTTTTTAGCTTATAGGATCATTCCATGCAATGCTTTGCAACTCCCTCAAGTCGGGGTTTTACTCATAGCATTAGTACACGGGCTATCATTTCCTTTACTACCCATTTACTATCTTCCAGTTGTCACTTAAGCGTACTAATTGATTCTAAACCATACTCTATATATGCACTACCCGTCCCTTACCTATGGTCTTGGAGGTATTTGGGACCTCTATCTAGGGTGGGTCTAGACTGACCTATGTTTCTTAAATGAGAAAAGCTAGGGGACAAACAAAATTCAAATAGGACTATCATGTAAGGAGCAAATAATGGCTCATATTAACCTCCACAAGTAGACAACAAATGCACGCAGTTAAATCAGCAGATTTCGTTAATTTAGGATCCTATAGGCAAGATATCTAGATGAACAGAAACAAAATGCAAGACAACAGTTTTATTAGGGCGGGCATCGGGACCTGTCAATTTGCCTACTGATTTTATTAAGCCCTGAATCTGGGCACTTTCAGGCAGTAAAATATTACAATTTTAGACCCCAGAATCATTAATAACCCTACGGATTTGCCTAAGTGATTAACAGAATTCTATAGGCGTGGTATCTACAACTGTTAATTATTGACCTATAACATGGTTTCTAAGCAAATTATTGATTTTAACCCATAAGACATGTTTTATCCCTTTTAGATCCTATAGGCATGCTTTCTAATTTGCAGAATTGATTTAACTCCTATAGACATGATCTCTAAGTGTTGACTTGAATTAAACCTCTATAAGCATGGTTTCTAGGTTCACAAACTGATTTCACCTTATAGGCATGACATCTATTAGTTTAAATCCTATAGACATTATTTCTAGGTTTTGAAACTGATTCCTTTTATTCCTATAGGCTTGGTATCTAAGTTGAAACTGATTTTTATTTCCTATAGGCATGATATCTATTAATCATATGAGGGTAGAATTTTAAGCAAATTGCCAGGAAAGTTTATTAGTTCATACAAATAAGATCCTATATACATGATTACCAATGCACGTTGAGATTGGAAATATATGCGGATCCTATGAACATGGATTTCTAATGCAAAACTAACAAAAGACCTATAGGCAGTGTCTCTAGTATGTCAAAAGTATGAAAATGCAGAGTCACAAACATGTCAGAAAATATCTTATAGGCAGGATCTCTAAACGAGTAGTAACATTCACATAGTACAATGAGCCTATAGGCAGGATTTCTACCCGAGTTTAACAAAGACATAAGGAAACCCCCCCCCCCCAGCTTTTACTAATAAGCCCCAAATCTGTTCATTGCAGAGATTATTACAACCCGGAATGAATAAATTACATAACAGTATCTATTACACTATAGGGAGCCTTCATAGGCCCCAATATAAACCTGGGAACCAGGCCTTCAAACATAGCGACTTTGAAACAATAGCTGTGATCCATTCACAACACCTTAAACCAGGCTTCTAGTGTGTCAAAGTTCCCAAAGAGCCTCAGGGACCCGGGCAATGCTCACACTAGAACCACACATTCAACACAAAATTCATAAAAGATTGGAAAACCAGCCCCAATACGTCAGAGTTCAAAGGAGTCTCAGGGACCCTATGCAGTGCTCACACTAGGGGTGGTGAGAACCTAAATAACTAAGAGTAAGAGTTTGAAAACGAGTTCATAAAGGGTAAGGGGGCAGGTTTTAAAATGACTTAATTTTCATAAGCAAACAAATCCAGAATACAGAGTTGCAAACAGAACTGCACCAAGAAACATACAAAGTCCATGTTCAGCACATAGTTCAAGCAGATTGGCATTTGTTTAGACTAGATATTCATACTAGTATTTAAAGCAATCACAGAGGCAAAAACAATTGAATTAAACAGACATGATATATGAATTAAGCAATAAGTATATCTAGCTACATGCTTTGCATATCTAACAAAGTTCAAAACAAGAGGCATAAAATCAGGCCAGTAGCACCAACTATTAATCACACATTAGTCTAAATAAGGTAAGCACAAAATCCAGTAAGGAAACACCGGTACTAAAAGAAAGCCCAATTTAAAACCCTAATTTAGGTAAGTGAAATTAATTAACAATTAATCGACAGAGTTTAAGGCAAACGGGCAGAAATAGTACAATGAACGGTCAAATAATCGAAAACCTAAGAAACACAAAGACACATAGTAAAATCAGTCAAAATAAATGAGGAAACCCTAACAGATACCCAGAGACGAAAACATTTAAGGGTTAAAACATTTTTGCCAAAAATCTGTTGGAACCAAAACCCTAATTTTTAGGGTAAATAAAATCGATCAATAATAAGAAAAGGCTATAAAATATAGTAATAAAAGTGCTGAAATCTTAAAGGAGAAATACCAAAACAAACATAAAATCGTTTCAGATCTAAGAAGATCTAAACAGATTTGACCAAAAATAGCCAGATTCATAAAAATAAACAGAAGTTGATCCAAATCTGGTTTCAACCATAGATTTGAAACCCCTAAAATACGAAAATATGCGTACTCATGGGTACTAGGATGAACATAGACGGAATCATCAAAGTATGAGAGACTTTGAACCAAAACTGGTTTGAGTATCTTGAGATTCACTTGCCATTTGAGGCAAATGAATCAAGTAACATCAAGGTCGAGTAACCAATAGAGAGACGAAGCCAAATAAGGCAGGGAATCAAGAAGAGATTCCATGAATTAGAGGGAAAAGGGTGACAGCGGGGCTAGGGTTTGAGAGGGTGAGAGAGAGGAGAGGAGAGTATCCAAGGACGGCGGGTTGGGGGAAATGAAATAGGGTTTTGGGGTTTTGATATATTAAAAGGGGTTGGGGAATTTAGGGTCGTTGATCTTCTGAGATCAACGGCCAGGATTAGATATCTAGGTGGGGTGGGTTTAATTAGACGGGCATGGGTATTGGGTAGTTGGGTTAGGGTATTGGGTATTGGGTTATTGGGTTATTGGGTTGATAGGGTATTGGGCTATTGGGTAGGTCCGAAAAAATTATTAAAAAGGGCTATGTTTAAATACCACTTAAATAATAAATAATTTATAAAATAATTAATAAATAATAAAAATGCTATTTGTATATGAAAATGATTTATTATAATGACTTAATATTATAAAAAATTAAAAAAAATCATTTTCATTGTAAATAATATAATTATGCATATATGGGCTATTATTGCAAAATTATTGCAATTGTAGCCTAAAGATACAAATATAATTATGCATAAAATTATTAAAGCTTAATATAAATATAAATGATAAAAATCAAGTAATAAATCATTATAAAATTATTTGTGATGCAATTAGTAACTATTTAGATAATAAAATACTGGAATAATTCATTAAAATCCTTTTAAAATTACAAAAAATTGTGGAAAAATACTGGTTGATTCCCATGCACTATTTTGAAAGTATATATGTGTGATGACCCAAAGGGGTCATCACCTATTTTAAATGAATTATGTGCTTCCGAGGCCTTGACAACTCATTTAGAGTCGCCTCGATTTGCATGCGCAGTCCGGGCGCGTAGCCGGAATGTTTAAATATGAAATTCTATGAGAAGTGCTAAATTTTGATGTTAAAATGAATAAATTTGACTTTGGTCAATATTTTGGGTAAACGGACCCGGACCCGTGATTTGACGGTCTCGGAGGGTCCGTAGGAAAATATGGGACTTGGGCGTATGCCCGGAATCGAATTCCGAGGTCCCAAGCCCGAGAAATGAATTTTTTTCTAAAATTGTTTTCTGAAATTGTTTTAGGAAATTGGAAATGAAATTTGATTAGAAAGCGATGCTATCGGGCCCGTATTTTGGTTCCGGTGCCCGGTACAGGTCTTATATATGTTTTAAGTCCTTCCTGCGAAATTTGGTTCAAATCGGACGTCGTTTGACGTGTTTCGGACTTGAAATCCTAAATTTGGAACTTGATGAAGTTTTGGAAAATGCCTTGAATTTGAGGTTTAATTTGTTGATAATGATGTTATTTAGGCGATTTGATCGCACGTTTAAGTTCGTATGATGATGTTGAGTGAGTTCGTGTGTGTTGGTTTGGAGCCCCGAGGGCTCGGAAGTGCATCGGAGTGTGTTTCGGAATAGTTTTTGACTTAGAAAAATTGCAGATTTCGCTTCAGCTATTGCATGCCCCATTTCTTCTTCGCGTTCGCGTTGTTCCTCCCGCGTTCGCGATGCTTTAGTTTTCCCCTTCTTCGCGTTCGCATCCCAGCCCACGCGTCCGCGTAGGGTTATTTGACCCTGAGGGCTCAGTCTTCTTTTCCTCTTCGTGTTCGCATTCATGTGACCGCGTTCGCGTAGCCTTGCATTGTTTCCTCATCGCGTTCGCGTGGCAGCCCACGCGTTCGCATAGAACAAATTTCTGGACCCCAACCTTTTACTCTACGCGTACGCATTCCCCAGCTCGCGAACGCGATGGTCAGTAAGTGCTACCCTTCGCGAACGCGAAGGGCAATTTCGCCCAGCTATATTTTTAATTCCAGAACAGTGTTGTTGCGGAATTTTCATAAACATTCACGAACTCCTTCTTCTCCAAGGTCCTTAGGCGTCCATTGAAGCTATCCTTCACCAAAGACTTCTTGGGTTAGTAATCCTCGCTTGTTTCCTTCCATTTTCTTCAACATCTAATGAATTCCTAAGCCTAAAACATGTAATTAAGGGTAGAAATTAGAGAAATGGGTAGGGTTAGGGCTTTTTGATTTTTCTTGATTTAGACCTCGTTTTAGGGTCGAATTAGAAAACAAATTATATATTCGGGCTCGTGGGTGAATGGGGGATTTGATTTTGGTCCGAACCTCGTGTTTTGACCAAGCGGGCCCGGGGTTGATTTTTGAGTTTTTGGGAAATATGATGGAAAAGCTATAGTTAGGCATTGGGTTCATGTTGTTTAGCATTTATTGATGTATTGAAATCATAATTGTATAGAATACGGTTGTTTTGGAGCCAAATTTGAGAGGAAAGGCGGTTATTGAGGATTGACTTGGTCGTGGAAGTTTGAGGTAAGTGTTTGGTCTAACCCTAGCTTGAGGGACTAGGAGTTGAGTCTTATTTGCTAATTGCTTCTTGTTGAGTACGACGTATAGGCATGGTGACGAGTATCTATACGTTGGTGTCTAGCATGACCGTGAGTCTTTAAATTGTGAATAACTTGATTCGTTGTATTTCTCTTGCCTTGGTGATGATTCCTATTTGTTGTGAAAAGCTTGTGAAAGGAAATTGTGACCTATGAACAACGAGGAGCATTGGCTCAAGTTACATTTCAATTGTGAACGTATATGAAATGGTTGAACCCTTTGGAGCATTGGCTCAAGTGGCAAAGTGAGATATGAAATAAAAGTGAAAGGAAGAGAAAGAGTATTTAAATTGTTCCCTTGCCGGGATATTGTTGTTTATTGATTATTTTCCCTTGCCGGGACGTTGAGATTATTGATGTTGTACCCTTGCCGGGATTTAATTATTTAATTGTGTTCCCTTGCCGGCATTTCTTTTATTATTTTGTGCATTCCCTTGCCCCCTTGTTTGTGATTGTTGTTTGGGTGAGGAAGAGTGTTAAAGCACGAAGGGTGATGGCGTGCATTGTTTGTTTATTGTGAGGAAAGAGTGTAAAGCACGAAGGGTGATGCCGTGCATTGTTTGTTTATTGTGAGGAAAGAATGTAAAGAACGAAGGGTGATGTCGTGCATTGTTTGCTTATTGTGAGGAAAGAGAGTAAAGCACGAAGGGTGATGTCGTGCCGCACGATGTACCATTCCGTGCCGATTCTATTGATTATATGTGAGGAAAGAGAGTAAAAGCACGAAGGGTGATGCCGCGCACACTTTATTATATCATTGCTTGGTGAGGATGAGAGTAAAAGCACGAAGGGTGATGTCGTGCACTTGTTGCTTTCTGTTTCTTTATTAATGTCTGAGTTGTGTTATTTCCTTCGTTACTGGATGACTTTTACTTGAAATTGTTATTCCCCCATAGCATGCTCCCCCTACCATATTAATTACTTGTCTCCGTATTTCGATTCCGTTGTATATGTATATGTATAACTGCACAGGTTTATGTGGTAGTCCAGTCTAGCCTTGTCACTACTTCGTCGGGGTTAGGCTAGGCACTTACCAGCACATGGGGTCGGTTGTGCTGATGCTACACTCTGTGCTCTTTTGCACAGATCTAGGTGTTGGAGCAGCTCACGGTGCTTAGCAGTAGTCAGGGAGCCGACCTTCAGTCCACGAGACTCCGAGGTAGCCTTGCTGGCGTCCGCAGGCCCGGCGTCTCTTCTTTCAGTTTTCATGTTCTGTTGACACTTGTATTCGAGACAGACTATGCCCTTTATTTCAAACTCTTATTTGTAGTAATCCTAGACAGTCTGTGTATTGTTGTGACACCAGGTGCTGGGTAGAGACTTGTATTGGCTTTCTAGACGTTGTTTCTATATTTAGTTCAGACTTCCGCTAAATTTTATTTTTCGTTGTCTTTTAACTGCTTATCCACTGATAATTTAGTTATTTAATCATGTATAAAATGAAATAGGTTAATGTATGCAAAGGTTCTTGGCTTGCCTAGCTTCCACGAGTAGGCGCCATCACGACCCCTAAGGGTGGGAATTTTGGGTCGTGACAAGTTGGTATCAGAGCTCTAGGTTACATAGGTCTCACAACTCACGGACAAGCTTAGTAGAGTCCGAGGGATCGGTACGGAGACGTCTGTATTTATCTCCCAGAGGCTACTGAGTTAGGAAAAGTTTCACATTTGTTCTTTCTTATCGTGCGGTTTGGTTTCTCAACGCTAATTGAATTTCTACTCTGTTCTTTCGCAAATGGTAAGAACACGCGCTTCCTCATCTTCTGATCAGCAGTCCGAGCCCCAGGCAGCTCTCGCTAGGGGCAGAGGCCGAGGCCGTGCTAGAGGCCGAGGTAGGGGCAGAGCTCAGCCCCGAGTAGCAGCACCAGTGGCGGAGCCTCAAGTTGGCTTTGACGAGGAGGTTCCGGCCCCAGCCCCAGCAGTTCCGGTGGGCCCAGCTCAGGTCCCAGAGGAGTTTATTGCTACCCCAGTTCTTCAGGACGCTCTGGTCCGATTGGTGGGTCTCATGGAGAGTGTTACCCGAGCAGGTTTGCTTCCTGTAGCACCAGCCGTCTCTCAGGCTGGAGGAGGGGTCCAGACTCCTGCTATTCGTACTCCGGAGCAGGTAGCTCCCCCGATTCAGACTCCAGCAATTAAGCCAGTTGGAGCAGCTCAGCCGGGTGTGGTAGCCCAGGCCGGTGATGGAGCAGCTATGTCTGCCGATGCTTTATGGAGGTTGGATAGGTTCACCAAGCTCTTCACTACTACCTTCAGCGGTGCATCTACCGAGGATCCTCAGGATTACTTGGACAGCTGTCACGAGGTTCTTCGGAACATGGGTATTGTTGAGATCAATGGGGTTGATTTTGCTACATTTCGGTTGTCTGGATCCGCCAAGACTTGGTGGAGGGATTATTGTTTAGCTAGACCAGCAGGATCGCCAGCCTTGACTTGGGAGCAGTTCACGCATATATTTCTGGAGAAGTTTCTCCCTATTACACAGCGAGAGGCCTATTGGAGGCAGTTTGAGCGTCTCCATCAGGGATCCATGACAGTCACCCAGTACGAGACCAGGTTTTTTGATTTGGCTCGCCATGCTCTTGTTATACTTCCCACTGAGAGGGAGAGAGTGGGGTGGTTTATTGATGGACTCATTCATCCTATTCGTCTCCAGATGGCTAGAGAGGCTGGGAGCGAGATATCCTTTCAGGAGGCGGCTAATGTGGCTCGGAGGATTGAGATGGTATTGTCACAGGGGGTGGTCATAGGGCAGAAAAGAGACCCGGTCAGTCAGGCCAATTTAGTGGTGCCTCGTCTGGAGGCAGAGATTCGTATGATAGGGGTCAGCCTTCTAGGCCTTTCTAGTCAGCCCTTCAGGTTTCTCATGGTGCCTCAGGTGGTCGTGGTTCTCACGTGCACTATTCTGATCAGCAGCCATTTAGTGCACCGCCAGCTCCTATCAGTGCACTGCCACTTCAGAGTTTCCGTGGTGGTCATTCAGGTCGACAGGGATAGCAGACTCAGCAGCCGAGGACTTGTTACACTTGTGGTGACACGGGTCATATTGCCAGATTTTGCCCTCGAGCACCGAGCAGTTCTCAGCATCAGGGTTCTCTTGCCATGGTTCAGGCACCAGGTGCTCCACAGCCCGCCCAGCCAGCTAGAGGTGGGGGTAGAGGTGCTAGAGGTGGAGGTAGAGGTCATAGAGGTGGAGCTCAGACCGCCAGAGGTGGAGGCCAGCCAGCAGCAGGCCGTCCCAAAGAGGTAGATCGGAGTGATAGGGCCCAACCCCGATGTTATGCTCTATAGGCCAGGCCTGAGGCAGAGGCTTCAGATGCGGTCATTACAGTTACAGTTCTAGTGTGTGATAGAGATGCTTCAGTGTTGTTTGATCCGGGGTCTACGTATTCGTATGTGTCGTCCTATTTTGCCCCGTATTTGGTCATGCCTAGTGATGCATTGGGTATTCCTGTTTATGTGTCTACACCGGTGGGTGGCTCTATTGTGGTTGATCGAGTCCATCGTTCTTGTGTTGTGGTGATTGGGGGTCTGGAGACTCGTGTAGATTAGTTTCTTTTAGACATGGTTGACTTCGATATTATATTGGGAATGGACTGGTTATCACCGTATCACGCTATCTTGGACTGTCATGCCAAGACTGTGACCTTAGCTTTACCGGGTATGCCTCGTTTAGAGTGGAGAGGGACTCCTGGTCATTCTACCCGCAGTGTTATATCGTATGTGAAGGCTCGGCATATGGTCGAGAAGGGGTGTTTGGCCTATTTAGCCTATGTTCGGGATTCCAGTGCTGAGGTTCCCTCTATTGATTCTGTGCCCGTTGTTTGTGAGTTCCCTGATGTTTTTCCTTTAGATCTGTCGGGTATGCCACCCGACAGGGATATTGATTTCTGCATTGATCTGGTTCCGGGCACTCAGCCCATTTCTATCCCGCCATATCGTATGGCCCCGCCGGAGTTGAAGGAGTTAAAGGAATAGTTGCAGGATTTGCTTGAGAAGGGTTTCATTAGACCTAGTGTCTCACCTTGGGGTGCGCCGGTGTTATTTGTCAAGAAGAAGGATGGGTCAATGAGAATGTGCATTGATTACCGACAATTGAACAACGTAACGATCAAGAATAAGTATCCACTACCGAGGATTGATGATTTGTTCGACCAGCTTCAGGGTGCCAGGGTATTTTCCAAGATTGACTTGCGATCTGGCTACCATCAGTTGAGGATTAGGGCATCCGATGTCCCTAAGACAGCTTTCCGCACTCGGTACGGGCATTATGAGTTCTTGGTTATGTCATTCGGGTTGACAAATCCCCCAGCAGCTTTCATGGACTTGATGAACCGAGTGTTCAGGCCTTATTTGGACTCATTCGTGATAGTTTTCATTGATGATATATTGATATATTCCCGCAGCCAGGAGGAGCACGAGCAGCACCTTAGAGTGGTTCTTCAGACTCTGAGTGATAGTCAGTTATATGCCAAGTTCTCCAAGTGTGAGTTCTGGCTGAGTACAGTTGCATTTCTGGGTCATGTTGTATCAGCAGAGGGTATTCAGGTGGACCCAAAGAAGATAGAGGCAGTCAAAAACTGGCCTAGACCAGCATCAGCTACAGAGATCTGGAGCTTCTTAGGTTTGGCAGGTTACTATCGATGGTTCGTGGAGGGGTTTTCATCCATTGCAGCCCCGATGACCAGATTGACCCATAAGGGTGCCCAGTTCAGATGGTCGGATGAGTGTGAGGCGAGCTTTCAGAAGCTCAAGACAGCTCTGACTACGGCACCGGTGTTGGTTTTGCCCACAGGTTCAGGGCCTTATACAGTCTATTGTGATGATTCCCATGTTGGGCTTCGAGCAGTGTTGATGCAGTATGGCAAGGTCATTGCCTATGCTTCGAGGCAGTTGAAAATTCATGAGAAGAACTATCCAGTGCATGATCTGGAGTTGGCAGCCATTGTCCACGCCTTGAAGATTTGGAGGCACTATTTGTATGGCGTGACGTGCGAGGTGTTCACTGATCATAAGAGTCTACAGTACTTATTTAAGCAAAAGGATTTGAATTTGAGGCAGAGGAGGTGGTTGGAGTTATTGAAGGATTATGATGTCACTATCTTATATCACCCGGGTAAGGCCAATGTGGTGGCCGATGCATTGAGTAGAAAGTCCGCCAGCATGGGTAGTCTTGCTTATATCCCGGTCAGCCAGAGAGCGCTTGCTTTAGATGTTCAGGCTTTGGCCAACCGATTTGTGAGATTAGANGCCTTTTACTCTACGCGTTCGCATTCCCCAGCTCGCGAACGCGATGGTCAGTAAGTGCTACCCTTCGCGAACGCGACCAGCTTGACGCGAACGTGAAGGGCAATTTCGCCCAGTTATATTTTTAATTCCAGAACAGTGTTGTTGCGGGATTTTCATAAACATTCACGAACTCCTTCTTCTCCAAGGTCCTTAGGCGTCCATTGAAGCTATCCTTCACCAAAGACTTCTTGGGTTTGTAATCCTTGCTTGTTTACTTCCATTCTCTTCAACATCTAATGAATTCCTAAGCCTAAAATATGTAATTAAGGGTAGAAATTAGAGAAATGGGTAGGGTTAGGGCTTTTTGATTTTTCTTGATTTAGACCTCGTTTTGGGGTCGAATTTGAAAACAAATTATATATTCGGGCTCGTGGGTGAATGGGGGATTTGATTTTGGTCCGAACCTCGTGTTTTGACCAAGCGGGCCCGGGGTTGATTTTTGAGTTTTTGGGAAATATGATGGAAAAGCTATAGTTAGGCATTGGGTTCGTGTTGTTTAGCATTTATTGATGTATTGAAATCATAATTGTATAGATACGGTTGTTTTGGAGCCAAATTCGAGAGGAAAGGTGGTTATTGAGGATTGACTTGGTCGTGGAAGTTTGAGGTAAGTGTTTGGTCTAACCCTAGCTTGAGGGACTAGGAGTTGAGTCTTATTTGCTAATTGCTTCCTGTTGAGTACGGCGTATAGGCATGGTGACGAGTATCTATACGTTAGTGTCTAGCATGACCGTCAGTCTTTAAATTGTGAATAACATGATTCGTTGTATTTCTCTTGCCTTGGTGATGATTCCTATTTGTTGTGAAAAGCTTGTGAAAGGAAATTGTGACCTATGAACAACGAGGAGCATTGGCTCAAGTTACATTTCAATTGTGAACGTATATGAAATGGTTGAACCCTTTGGAGCATTGGCTCAAGTGGCAAAGTGAGATATGAAATAAAAGTGAAAGGAAGAGAAAGAGTATTTAAATTGTACCCTTGTCGGGATATTGTTGTTTATTGATTATTTTCCCTTGCCGGGACGTTGAGATTATTGATGTTGTACCCTTGCCGGGATTTAATTGTTTAATTGTGTTCCCTTGCCGGGATTTCTCTTATTATTTTGTTCATTCCCTTGCCCCCTTGTTTGTGATTGTTGTTTGGGTGAGGAAGAGTGTTAAAGAACGAAGGGTGATGCCGTGCATTATTTATTTATTGAGAGGAAAGAGTGTAAAGCACGAAGGGTGATGTCGTGCATTGTTTGTTTATTGTGAGGAAAGAGTGTAAAGCACGAAGGGTGATGTTGTGCATTGTTTGCTTATTGTGAGGAAAGAGAGTAAAGCACGAATGGTGATGCCGTGCCGCACGATGTACCATTCCGTGCCAATTCTATTGATTTTATGTGAGGAAAGAGAGTAAAAGCACGAAGGGTGATGTCGTGCAAACTTTATTATATCATTGCTTGGTGAGGATGAGAGTAAAAGCACGAAGGGTGATGCCGTGCACTTGTTGCTTTCTGTTTCTTTATTAATGTCTGAGTTGTGTTGTTTCCTTCATTACTGGATGACTTTTACTTGAAATTGTTATTTCCCCCATAGCATGCTCCCCCTCCCATATTAATTACTTGTCTCCGTATTTCGATTCCACTGTATATGTATATTAATAATTGCACAGGTTTATGTGGTAGTCCGGTCTAGCCTCGTCACTACTTCGCCAGGGTTAGGCTAGGCACTTACCAGCACATGGGGTCGGTTGTGCTGATGCTACACTCTGTGCTCTTTTGCACAAATCCAGGTGTTGGAGCAGCTACGTGTGCAGCAGTAGTCAGGGAGCCGACCTTCAGTCCACGAGACTCCGAGGTAGCCTT
Organism: Nicotiana attenuata; assembly: GCF_001879085.1. Classification (NCBI taxonomy): domain Eukaryota; kingdom Viridiplantae; phylum Streptophyta; class Magnoliopsida; order Solanales; family Solanaceae; genus Nicotiana; species Nicotiana attenuata. Next base: position 293,093 of record NW_017670778.1, on the reverse strand, counting down.
GCTGGCATCCGCAGGCCCGGCGTCTCTTCTTTCAGTTTTCATGTTCTGTTGACACTTGTATTCGAGACAGACTATGCCCTTTATTTCAAACTCTTATTTGTAGTAATCCTAGACAGTCCGTGTATTGTTGTGACACCAGGTGCTGGGTAGAGACTTGTATTGGCTTTCTAGACGCTATTTCTATATTTAGTTCAGACTTCCGCTAAATTTTATTTTTCGTTGTCATTTAACTGCTTATTCACTGATAATTTAGTTGTTTAATCATGCAAAGGTTCTTGGCTTGCCTAGCTTCCACGAGTAGGTGCCATCACGACCCCTAAGGGTGGGAATTTTGGGTCGTGACAATATGCATTTTGAAATATATGAGAGAAAAATTGGGTATCAACAACTATCAGGAGGTCGAGTGTGCGATCGTGGCTGATAATTTGGGATGTGTTATGATTAGTACAACAAGAACTTATGAGAAATTTGGTTGAGCAATGGTACGAGATCATGGTAACTGGGAAGAAGTGGTCGTTGTGGGGTTTGGATCTATGTGATTGTAGTGTAAAGCTGTTTACCATGGAAATGGTAATAACAATTAAATTTTATTATGGGACTCTAAAAATACGTGATCTATTTTTATGCTAGTTGTTATGCGGTTGATGTTATGCGTGAGATTAAGAAACGAGATAAGAGTTAGGAATAAGGATGATAACCAAACCGATAGGTTAGCAATCGGGGCATTGATCAAACTGAATCGCTGTCGATTGGGGTCTCGACCTTGCCTATTCGAGGGCCTCGGGGTCGAGTCTGAAGCTCGGGTGAGAGCTATCGAGGGTGGTCGATGGGGAATAACAGTTACAAACAGATGAATGGCGGCTCTTTATGGCGAATGATAAGCAATAAATGATGAACAATGAATAGAACACAATAAATATTAGCAATAAATGAGATAACAAGACCAAGAGAAAGTGTTAGAGAGCAGAGAGAATGTTCTAGTATATTTTAGTATGGAGCAACAGATCCCCTACAAATGACAAGGGTTCCCCTTTATATATGAGGGAGAACATAGTACAAAAGCATTAATTACAAAGATATGGGGCAGGTATATCCACCTACTGCCCAGATACGTTTTCAGACTAGTTTACTAGGCTTTGTCAGCTCTAGTCACATGCCTTGGGAACTCTACCTTGAATCACCCAGACCGGAGATTCACATTGTCCCAGGGCCGGTCATTACTCATAACGTCATGAAGTCGTACTATCTCAAAATCGACCGTCGAGGATTCTCGGAGTCGAACACTAGAAGCCCTTGAGATGTCGTGATGCTCGTGAAATTGGGCCATTGATTTCTATCGTATACAGATAGTCCCCGCATTTTTTAGAGTGGAACGATGAGAAACGACTTTGATATCTATCTCTTCGAACTTCCCATGATGATGTCATATTGATGGTGAGGTTCTTTGCGGGGAAGGCAGGGCTTGAATTCACGCTCAGTCATCTTATCAGGCTGTATCGACCTTTTCACCATCGAGGTCTGTTAACTTACGATGCTGGTCGACCACGCCATTCGTTGTTGATGATGAAGAAGGCGGAGATCGGGAGTGGATGAGTCATTTCATCCTGAGCATGGACTTTTGACAATATTCCGGTTGGGTTTCTGCCATTTCCTGAGGAATGGAATTTTACACGTAAATGGTACATTCGTGCTGTCGTAGTTTTGTTTATGGCGAAGACGAGCTTCGTAAATGTGCCTTCTTTTCCTTTTCTGCAGCGATTTCGTGGATGCCGAGCGAGGTTCCCGTTCTGTCGGGCTGGGTTCAAAAGTTTGTGACCCACTCAACTTACAATGAACGTAAGTGGCGAGCTTTATCTAAGGATAGGTGGGAGGCAAAACACCATGGTACGTGCTATGCGATTTGCTCTCACCCCCTTTTTTCTCGAAACGGTGCCTTTTCTTTCTGCATGCTAACTCTGTTACTGTAGGCATCGGGGAGCCTTCTGAAGCGAGGCCGTGCCCTTTTGGAGAGGAAGAAGGGTTGCTAGCTTCTGGCCTAAAGAATGATAACAATAAGCAAGAGATACCTCTGCAAGGTGAACTTGGACCGGGGGCCCGGAGTGGAAATATTGACTGAGCTTGCCACGCCCGTGATTTCTGGTATTGGCAAGGCGGTCTCTCCTCCGTTGTCGCCCTCTTTTTCCATCGGAGGTACTTCGAGGGATACTCAAAACCCGGGATCATATATGCCGAGCGCCCGTGCCTCGACCGGGGTCGATTCTTTTGGAGCTGAGGGAGCCATGCTAACAGATGTGTGCTCGGCCTTCGAAGAAGCCCAGCGGCTTCACTATGTGGTGAGTTTTGGCACAGGCCCTTCGAGTTTCGTGCCCTCCCTTCCTTATTGAGTTTTTCTTTGCAAGCTTTTGACAAGCTTAAGTCCGAGTTGCTTCGCCGCGAGGCCAGGCTGCGGGAAGTTCTGGATGAGGGGAAATCCCTCAAGCTCCTTTGTGATGAAAGGGAAGTCGAGCTGGCACGCTTATAGTATGAGGCGAGTCGGAGCTTGAATTATGAGAGCTATTTGAAGGAGCGAGTAGTTTTTGTTTCGAGCGAGTGTGTTTTCTTTCTTCTAGATCCTGAGGCTGATGTTTCGTTTACTTCAGTTGCAGAAAAAGACGGAGGACCTGGAGGGCCTTCGGAACGAAGTTGGCCGAGTCGAGCGCGAGTATGACGAGTTAAAAGCTCGGGCGAACGCTCAGGTTTTGGCAGAAAAGGCTGCTAGGTAAAGCCTCTGCCTTTGAGGTTCAACTTCGCTTAGCTTATGATAATAACTTGGTTCGAATAGACATGATTACAAAGCTCGAGTCTGAGCTTTTGAAGATAAAGGCCGAGGTTGTGGACGCTCGGGCTGAAGCTGTAATGAGCCGTACTAAGGCCGACCAGAAAGTGGTGGTCTATTTGAAGGACGCTACCGATGCTCAAGCTGAACTGAGAAGGATTTTTGACCGCTAGGGCAGGAGAAAGGAATAAGCTCGGTGTAAGTCTCGAAGGGAAACCCTCCAAGAGATCCATGCTAGGGGCTTTGACCTCTCGGGAGAGGTGAAACGGGCGAGGGCGGACGAGCGAGGTGCTAGGTCACTTCTATCCGACGCCGAGGATAGCTAGGATGAGGCTGACATGCCGTAGCTCCCGGGGGGGCATAGATTTTGCCATTTGTATATAACATTTTCAAAGCATGTTTGTAGATAGAGATCGCATTTTTTCGTATATGTGTATAAAAGAAAACCTTGTGGTTTTATTTCTTCTGTATCTCTTCGTGTCTTGAATTTTAGCCAGATGAACTGGTCTTTGAGTTAGAAGGAATCCTTAGATTCACAGTATGGTCCTGAGGCTCATGGGCTGGCCCGTAGGCTCTTATGCGCTTTGGCTGACGTGAGCCTTTAGTATAAGCCGACATTTTAGCTCTTACTCTTTTGCTTTTGGGCATATTTTGATCAATTGTTTTGGGCTCAGTCTCCGAGTTGGATATCGACTCGAGCTCATTTAACCCTCAAATTGTTGAATTTTAGGCTGGCGATAGTGGCTCTTACGCTTTTGGTCGATGCGACCTTAGGCAGATTTAGTTAACTGATATCGGGTTTCGACTCGAGCTCATTCGACCCTCAAGTTTTTGAATTTTAGGCTGGCGACAGTGGCTCTTACGCTTTGGGTCGATGAGACCTTTTATCTGGGCTGGCGGCAATGGCTCTTATGCCTTGGGTCGATGCGACCTTTTATGTAGGCTTTATTTTTCCCTCGATAAGGATTTTTTGAAAGTGTTTGCCTGACTCTTTGAGGGTTTAATAAAAAACCTCGATTGCGAGTTGTTATATGGCGATGACCAAGCACCTCGGGAGGTTTAGCTCAAAGGATGAGTATCTCGAAGCCGGTGTTTGGGAGCTGACATGGTCATAGCTCTTTTGCCTATGTTGAGGGTAGCCTGTTTAACCGGTTCTTTTCGAAGTAGATTCGAAGTAATTGAAGGCCTGTGATTTTGTAGCGACGCTCGGGCGTCCTCGAGTCGCGTTAGTTTGGCTGGTATATCCTTGTGAACGTAGTCATTTATGTTTGGCCGGATCCACTTTTAGTCCCGAGTGAAGTAGTTTCGGCGTCTATATCGAGGGTATGCCTTTTAGGGGTCTTACAAGTTCGATATGTAGCCTTAACTTTGAGATTGGTTTTAAGCCTTTAGTAAGGTCTTACAAGTTTGACATGCCTTTGAGGTCTTATAGTTTTGGATACTTGGTACAAGTATGGTTCATGCCTTGCTCGAGGTCTTACAGATATTGTCACTTGGTACAAGTGCGGTTCATGCCTTGCTTGAGGTCTTACAGATATTATTGTTGCCTTATGTAAGTCTTAAGAAACCGAGGCTGCCCATTTGGGGTCTTATGGCCTCGGATTTTTGATAAGCCGATGGAGATGGCAATTGACGGCAGTCCCCGAGTTATCGAGGATTTCTCGGCTCGGGAGCCATTACGATGGAGATGGCGATTGATAGTAGTCCCCGAGTTATCAAGGATTTTTTGGCTCGGGAGCCATTACGATGGAGATGGCGATTTGACGGTAGTCCCTGAGTTATCGAGGATTTCTCGGCTCGAGAGCCATTACTTGCAAACTTGGTATTGCCTCGTTTGAGGGCTTACGATTCCGGAGTCTCCGACTAGAGGGTCGTGTGGCTTTGAGTTTTCGACGCCAATCCCCGAGTGTTCGGGACATTTTTGGCTCTGGAGCTATTTTGTGATCTAGATGTCGCCTCATTGAGGGCTTACAAGTTAGGAGCTCCGACCCGAGGGTCGCATTGTTTTGAGTTGTTGCCACCAGTCCCCGATTGTTCTGGACGTTTTTTATAGAGGGGCCATTTTTGCAAAAATACCGAGTTTCTTTCGGAGCGTGAAATGCTTTGGCGGAAAGTATTCTTCGATTACTTGGTACAAGTATACATGTTTTCGCTGCCAGGGGCCTGGTTCTTCTATATGGACACGGTTCGTTCGACCGTTTGGCCCAGTACATCATTTTTCCTATCGAGACCCTGTTCAGCATATCTTAGCTTCTCCGAGAAGGTGATCTTGCTGGGGGATGCCCCCCAGTATTCGTGGTTGATTGCAAGAGAATCCTTGAATACTTGTTGAGTTTTTCTTAGGTAGCATATAGGTGTTTCCTCGTTAAAAACCTTGCCGATAAAACCCTTTTTGGGATAAAAACCCGGTTGAAGGAAAGGAGTTCAACGCATGCTTTTGAAACCTAAGGCCTCCAAATTGGAGAGTGCTTTGGTCGTTTTGATCAGATACCTGCACTCAGGTTAGCGTAGAGTAAAATCGAAAGAAAAGGGAGGCGGTCATACCTTAGTGTAGATTGTGCCGGTGATGTTTCAAGCCCTGATGTGTTTCAGTCGCTTGTGATGAGGATGCGGTACGGTCGCCTGCTTTGTTTAGTCGGGAGTAGCCGAGAGTGTAGCTTGTTATCGCTATTTTACTGTTTGCTTATCCTTCGGCTCCTTCGAATGTGGAGGTACCGGTGTCGGGGGCACATCGTGCACCGCGAACATTTCTCTCACAGCATGTTGTTCCCCGTAGACGGTTTTGATCCCATCCTTTGTCGGGAATTTCATCATTTGATGGAGGATGGATGACACTACTCTCATGTAGTGTATCCACGGCCTTCCGAGTAAGGCGTTGTACCTCATGTCTCCCTCGATGACATGGAATTTGGCATTTTGGATTGTGCCGGCCACGTTGACTGGGAGGGTGATTTCGCATTTCATTGTTTCGCTCGCCATGTTGAATCCGTTGAGGACTCGAGAGGCGGGTACGATTTGGTCAAGCAGTCCGGCTACTCTACCACCCTCGATCTGATAATATTGGCCGAGCTACCTAGATCCACAAGCACATGTTTAACTTGAAATGAAGTTACAAGGAAGAAGATTGCCAGTGCGTCGTTATGAGGTTGATACGAGGTCTCGATGTCCTCGTCGCTGAATGTGAGGGCATCCTCGGGTATGTAGCCCCAAGTTCGCTTTTCTCTGGTGATGATATTTTTGTTCTTCTCATCATGGGCTCCTGTGGGACATCGATGCCTCCCAAGATCATGTGGATGACATGATGCGGCTCATTCGTTTCGTTCTTCTTGGCCGTCTCTCTTTCCCAGAACTGATTTTTGGCCCGGTCGCTTAGGAATTCACGGAGGTGACCTTTATTGAGTAGTCTGGCTACTTCTTCTCGGAGCTGGTGGCGATCCTCGGTCCTGTGGCCGTGCGTGTTGTGAAATTCACACACTAAGTTATGATTCCTTTGCGAAGGATCTGAGTGTATAGGCCGGGCCACCTGGTGTCCCTAATTTTACTGATGGCGAACACGATGGCTGATACTTCGACGTTAAAGTTGTATTCTGACAAGCGAGGTGCCTCTGTTGGCCCTGTGTGCCTATCAAATCTGGCTCTGTTGACGATTCCCCGAGGATTTTGTCCTCGGTCCATCCTTCGATGGTTGCGGGGTATGTTGTGCCTCGGGGCGTTCCTTCTATCTTTGATGTATGGCTGGTACCTTTCTTAGTTTGGTTTTGGCTCCTTTGCCAGAAGCCTGCTTGGGTATACCGAGCCCGAGGGGGCCCCTAGCTGGTCGTCCTCGACCCTGATTTTCGACTGGTATCGGTTATGAACATCCGACCAGGTCACGACCGGGTACTCGATTAGGTTCTGTTTCAGCTGTTTCGAGGCCACCGAGCTTCGTTCGCTCAGACCTTGAGTGAAGGCCTATATCGCCCAGTCATCGGAGACTGGTGGTAGTTCCATTCGTTCCATTTGAAAGCGAGATATGAACTCTCGTAGCATCTCATTATCCCTCTGGTTAATCTTGAAAACATCGGATTTCCTTGTTGCTACCTTGATGGCACCATCTTGTGTCTTTATGAAAGAATCCGCCAGCATGGCAAATGAATCTATTGAGTTTGGGGCCAGGTTGTGATACTACATCATCTCCCCTTTAGAAAGTGTTTCCCCGAACTTCTTTAGCAGGACAGACTCGATCTCATCATCCCTCAGGTCATTGCCTTTTACCGCACAAGTGTAAGCAGTAACGTGCTCATTGGGGTCCGAGGTTACATTGTACTTCGGGAGGTCTTGCATTCTAAACTTCTTCGGAATGAGTTTTAGAGCCGCTTCTTGCGGGAACGGCTTCTGCACGAACTTCTTTGAATCCACACCTTTCAGGATCGGGAGTGCTCCCGGGATCTGGTCGACCCAGGAATTGTAGGTCTCGACCTTTTTATCATTAGCCTCTATCTTCTTCTCGCCCGATTCAATCCTCCTCGTGAGGTCCTCGAGCATCTTTACGATGGCGGGGTCAGCTGCCGACCCATTGTTGCTTGATCTCTCCGGTACGTGCTCGGCTGGGGGAGCCGTCCCTGGTGCTACCGTGCTAGGAGTTTTCTGGTGACTTTCTAGCTGAGCAATAGCCAGCTGTTGTTCCTGCAACATTTCAAAAATAACATGAAGGCTAACCTCCCGTTCTTCCCAAGCTAGGGTTTTCTGGGCTTCTTATTGGTCACCTTGGTGTATGCTCCTGTTGGTGTGGGAGCTTATTTCGACGTGTTGAGCGTCGCATGAAATTGCGTCCATGGGAATCAGTTCCGGTGCGTTCTCAGGGTTTCGTGGTAGTACACCAACACCTGGGACGTCCCATTTCTCCATGGTCTTCGAGGTTGATGTTTTCACGTGCGTTTACTGAGTTAGACATTTGGCCTGAAATCAAAGATCTTGGACAAGAAAAAGTGTGAAAGATAACTTGCGTTACGTGGTTAAACTAGCAAGAAAATAATCACTATTATTTTGAGCCCCACGGTGGGCGCTAAACTGTTTACCGTGAAATTGGTAATAACAATTAAATTTGATTATGGGACTCTAAAAATATGTGATCTATTTTTATGCTAGTTGTTATGCGGTTGATGCTATCGTGAGATTTAGAAACGAGATAAGAGTTAGGAATAAGGATGATAACCAAACCGACAGGTTAGCAATCGGGGCATTGATCAAATCGAATCGCTGTCGATTGGGGTCTCGAGCTTGCCTATTCGAGGGCCTCAGGGTTGAGTCTGAAACTCGGATGGGAGCTATCGAGGGTGGTCAATGGGGAATAAGAGTTATAAACAGATGAATGACGGCTCTTTATGGTCAATGATAAGCAATAAATAATGAACAATGAATAGAACACAATAAATATTAGCAATAAATGAGATAACAAGACCAAGAGAAAGTGTTAGAGAGCAGAGAGAATGTTCTAGTATATTTTAGTATGGAGCAACAGATCCCCTACAAATGACAAGGGTTCCCCTTTATATATGAGGAAGAACATAGTACAAAAGCATTAAGTACAAAGATATGGGGCAGGTATAGCCACCTACTGCCCAGATACATTTTCAGACTCGTTTACTAGGCTTTGTCAACTCTAGTCACGTGCCTTGGGAACTCTACCTTGAATCATCGAGACTGGCGATTCACATTGTCCCGGGGCCGAATCATTACTCATAACATCCTGAAGTCGTACTATCTCAAAATCGACCGTCGAGGATTCTCGGAGTCGAACACTGGAAGCCCTCGAGATGCTGTGTTGCTCGTGAAATCGGGCCATTGATTTCTACCGCATACAAAAGCTAAGTAGGGGAGCCCACCGTCTATGATGATGGTCCTTTGTAGTTTCGGGTTATCGGTGCATTGGTGGATTAGTTATGACCAAGAGGATGAGAAATTTTGGACAAAGAAGTTTGACGTATATGTGTTACATTTTGCCTTATTTATTCGTGTGCAGGTGCTGGGGACTACTCAGAAATTATGCTTGTGTTGCTGTGATGGGCAAGGAAAATGATTCATCCGGTTGCTTCATGGGAGTGCTCATGTTCTAACAGAGCACTAGTTCGTTGGATAAATAATCGAGATTGGACTAGAGTGGGCGACTCTCAATAATGATCCTAGTGAATTCAAGATTTAAGGTGTGGTGCTTAAGGATTTTTTGGGTTCGTTACATGACTGAAGACTGGGTTTTGTAGCAGAGTTTGAAGGGTACTTGGAGTATTCTATGTTAACATCGGGTCTGCGGTGTAGTATTAGAGAAGTGGGAGAAACAACTTCTAATTAGCAGAGGATCTGATTACCACGGTGTATCAGCTGGAGATACTATTGAGTGTATGAAAATGGTATAAAATGGCTTGTGAATTTTGAGACGACGTGGTCTTGTGATGGGGTCACTAGGGGTGAGTGTTGTTTGAGGTTTGTTATGTATTTGAAGGGAGCTAATTTTATTTCGAAGGCAAGTCAAGAGTAAATCGGAAGAAGTTGGATCAGTTAGTGAAGGGTTGAATCAGCATAGTTGAAGAAACAATCAGTTCATTCGGTATGTTAAGCTATACAGGTGATTCGTGGATGTATGTGCGGGATTGACAGCCACCGTAATTTGATTGATTTGGATGTATTTGATTATGATGGTCTGTTACGCATAGAAGGATCCCGGAAGAGTTATGGTGGTTCAGACCACGACGTGAGATTTGATTTTCTGTGGTTATGGGAATTCGGTTGCATGTTGCAATTGTTCCTTTGAAATGTGTTGAATAGGAGGGGTTCTAGATGATGAAAGATTTATTCTATTGGTGGGGCAGAAGTTTTGATCAGGTTCTTGTGCTCTCGCGTAGCAGCATGATAGGTGCGGGGAGCGGTAAAGTGAATTGGAAGTTGTTTATCAAGGTTGTAGTTTAGTTTTTATAAGAATGTCACAAGATCAGAGGAGTAGGGGAAGGTTTCAGATGTTCAGAGTATGCTGGCACTATTTTCGGGCAGCCTGAGGATGGTCTTTTTTGTGGTAGGAGTGTTGGGTATTGAAATGGGATGCTTTGGTAGTGTTATAGAAATAGCATGGTCCGTGGCCATTAATGTTCAGATTTTACTACCTGGTGCGGAGGGTTGTGGGAGTACATCCCACGAGATGATCGTATAAGTGTGACGTGTTAGTCATTCGAATGTTAGAGATTTAAAACAGTTATGGAGATTTTGGTACTGTCGCCAATGGGAGAGGTTATGATTAGGAGGCGCTCTATTCCCTTGGTTGTGGACTGTGTGAGTTTGTTCCAGATCTAACGGCTACTTTTATGTGTCATGAATAGGTTGATTGTGGATATTTGAAAGGTTATTAGCCAGTATGGGATGAGCAAAATCGGCTTGAGGTCCGCTAGTAGATATTTACATCAGACCGGATGTGTTCATTAAGCATAGCCTGCTATTGGAGAAGTCTTCGGGTGTTGGGTGTTATTCCTATCGTCATCTATTCTCTATAATACTCTATCATGCCATGTGGGTTGTGAGACTGCTTGATTATTCGCACGTGTGTTGTGGTTATGTGTAGCTTGTCGTTGTTGCACCTTAGTGGAGCTCGAGGTTTGTAGCGCATGGCGCTATCCGTCTCCCAGGGTTGTATTTTTGCACTTGGCGTGCTTGTGGTCGATATTCGGGTATTTCATAGGTATATGCATTATGGCTTGATGGGTATTTCCTTATTTATTATTATGTGTGGATCGGGTGGCACGCCGCTACGGGTGTGTTGTTTGGATCGGGTTGTATGCCGCAATGATGTCATATTTGGATCGGATTGCATGCCGCAACAGTGAGATGTTGAGTACGGTTCCCAATATTTATTTTTGTGTATTTTGTTTCTAATTCTTTGAGAAGGATTCATAGTATCCGTTCGACTGTTTTATTCGTAACGCGGGCTAGTTAGTTCTTTTCCAGAGTTCGTTCTTCCTTATGCGTCATATTCAAGTTGTAGCTTGTTGGCGCATTAATGGCGTCATATGAGATCTTGGTCAGTATTTGAGGTGGCTTATTGCCTGAGAAGCTTGTGCTGGGTGAGACAATGTTATTGGACCTAAAATCGGTGCGATCAGATTTATGAAAGGTGTATTAAAGAGAAAGTGTCACTATTCAGTTCAGAATGAGGTAACGATTCTTGTCAAGCGGAGAACTCCGTGAGTTATTGATTTGACGGGTGGTTATGAGTTCCTGCGCATATCTTTCATTGTTGCAGTATTTTGAGGATTGAGACCGGACTTATATGTGTTATGAGGTATACTACGGGCATCGGGTCAGTGAATTTGAAGTTGTAGTGCTTGGAGGAGGTTACCATGGGCAAATAAGTTATGGGGTGCATTGTGTGATGTCAGCATGGGTGCATGATCATGTGTGGGTTGAGCGTGTAGACATTGATATGGTGTTCGTATGTTAGAATCAAGCCTCGTAGATGTTGGAATTTGGTTCTAAGGCTTGTGGACTAAGGTAGCAGGAAGGATCTTCAGTCTGGCTCAAGCAAATGTGCTCATATGGGTTGTGGTTGCACGTGTAGGAGCACAAGGTGTTGAACAGTGATTTTGAAGAAACTACAGAGCAGTTCTTAGCATGTTCGAGGACAAACGTATGTTTAAGTAGGGGAGAATGTAACAACCCTACTAGTTGTTTTGAGCTCTAGCACGTCGTTTGGCGGTTTAAGGCCTTGAGTAGCTTCACTTCATGTATTATGACTTGTACGTGTGGTCGGAATTGAATTTCGGGAAGTTTAGAGTTGTCTCCAAAGGAAAATTCTCTATTCGCAAGCTTTAAATTGGAAGAGTTGACTGAGATTGGACTTTTGAGAAAACGATCTCGAAATCGGGATTTGAAGGTTCCAATAGGTTCGTGCGATGATTTCGGACTTGGGCGTATGTTCGGGTTGAGTATCGGGTGGTCCGGAAGCATTTCGGCGCCTATTGTAGAAAGCTGGCATTTTGAAAGTTATGAATTTCATAAGTTTGATTTAAAGTGAGTTTTGGTGTTATCAATGTCTGTTCGGCGTTCTGGGCCTTGGAATAGGTACGTATTGTCATTTATGACTTGTGTGTAAAGATTGGCATCATTCCAGAATGTTTTGGTATGATTCGGACGCATTCGGCGAAGTTCAACAATTTGAAAGTTTAATGAAAGGTTTCGACCGTCGATTCATAGTTTTGATGATATTTGATGTGATTTGCGGCCTCGAGCAGGTTCGTGTTATGTTATGGAACTGGTTGGTGTGATTGGATGGGTCCTGTAAGCTTGGGGTGTGTTTCAGGATGAGTTCAGACCATTTCTCTATGATGTGCAGTTGCTGGTTTCTGGTGTGTTTGGTAAGCATTGCGATCACGAAGGCCGGAGCGCGATCGCGAAAGGTTAAGTGGACTGATGGCTTTTTGTTCAATACGATCGCGTAGTGGGAGTTGCGATCGCGGAGATGGAGCAGGTTGTTCTATGCGTTCCCATGGGCAGAGCCGCGAAAGCGATATGTTACGAAGGCACGCCGGTTTGGGAAAGTTGAGGTATGCGATCGCGGAAGAACTCACGCGATCGCGGAAGAGGAAATCTGCGGAGGCCAAGTTTGGCCTTTGGGTTAACGATAATGGGCTCACGTTTACGCAGGCCTGGGCAAGCTGTGCTTCACGATCGTGAGTAGGAATGCGCTTTCGCACAAGGTAAATTCTTGGACAAGTCTGGCTAGCCTTCGCGATCGCGTAGAGTTTGATGCGATCGCGGATAAGGGTGTTGCTGAGCAGAGAGCTTTTATTTCGGGACTTATCCTATTTCTCTCACATTTTCATTTGGTTGGGCGACTTTTGGAGCTCTTGGAGGGAAGATTTTCATCATCTATGTCAAGGTAAGTAATTCCCTCATATTATGAGTTACATACATGGTTTATATATGGATTTAAACATGAAAATTGGTAGAAATTTCGGATATTGGTAGAAACCCTAAAAAATTTGGTAATTTTGGATTTTGACCACGATTTTGGAAATGGAATTAGGAATAAATCATATATTTGAGTTCGTAATGTTATAGGTAATGTTTATCTTCGAAAATTTTGGGAATCCGTACACGTGGGCCTGATGGTTGACTTTTCGAGCGGAGTTGGAAATTATTATAAATTGATTAATTATGGGTATTAGATTATATTTATATAGGTTTGCACATTGTTAGACTAGTTTTGGATCGACGGGCATTGGTGTGAGGAGTTAGAGAGGCGTCAGAGCTGGTTGTGGAACTTCGGAGTGAGGTAAGTCTCATGTCTAACCCTGTGAGAGGAATTTACCCCGTAGGTGTTATATTCGTATGTGCTACATGTTGTGGGAGCTACGCACGTATGAGGCGATGAGTGTCCGTGCGTATGCTAGAATTCTTGATTATGTCCGGGTAGACTTAGGTTCACGCCATGTTGTAATTGTACTACTTGAAATTATTCCTTCCTGTTTGATTCTTTTATTTCGCGTTACTACTTGAGACTAAACTTGTGTAGAGTGATAGACTCACTATTGAAGATATTTGACGAGCTACTCGATAATCCGCGGAATAATTTGTGTTTCCCTTATGAACTTCTCCTGCGTTGTGCGTTTTCATCGAAAGCTTCCTTAAATTTCATAACTCACATGTTTATTCGTGAGTGGGGTAAAGGACCCGTAAAAGCTTCTTATTCTAATGGAATCGGGCCGTTCATCTCGGTTGTACCACACTCTTATGGGATCGAGCCGTTCGCATCGACAGTACCACACTCTTATGAGGTCTGGCCGTTCACGTCGGCACTATCATATTCTTATAGGATTGCGTTGTTCACCTCGGCAGTATCATATTCTTATGGGATCAGGCCGTTCGCCTCGATAGTATCATATTCTTATGGGATCGAGCCGTTTTCCTCGACAGTACTACACTCTTATGGGGTCGGGCCGTTCACCTCGGCATTCCTTTAAAATACTCTTATGGGATCGGGCCGTTCGCCTCGGCAACTTCATGAAATATTCTTATGGGATCGGGCCTTACGCCTTGGTTGAATCGTGCATAATATTTGACAAGAAGCCTGCGTATCTGTGAGTTTTCCTGGTTTGAATTGTGACGACCTGTCTAGTGGGGAATATTTTATATATACTCCGGTAGAGGAAGTGACTGATGATTGAGAGCTTGAGTTTACTATTTAGAGGAGGATTGTACCACGTATTAATATTTGGTTATACCATTTATTTACTCTGCCTCATATTTGTTTACTTCTTACTGTATATGATTTATTGGCGAGCTAGTAAGTGTCGATGTCGATCCCTCGTTACTACTTCTCCGGTGTTAGGCTAGATACTTACTGAGTATGCATTGATTTACGTACTCATGCTACACTTCTGCACTTATCCTGTAGGTATATATTTTTGGTGGTCTTTTGGGTGCAAAGGCGCGGCTATTGCAGGGACTTTACGGTGAGCTGCATCCCACGTTACGATCCGGAGCATACGGAGTTTCCAACAGAATTATTTACATTTTTCCTGTCTAACTTGTATTCCAGGCAAATGTTGTATTGCTATTGTACCTTCTAGTAGATACTCATGCACTTGTGACACCGGATTTTTGGGGTTCCTACTGGATGTCATTATTGTAGTTCACGTAATTATTGTTATTTCGCCTTGTAAATTTATATTTTATACGTATATTGGTAAATAAAATCACGGGTTTTCGACAAGTACCAGATTTTACTCTATTTATTTAATGAGATTTATGATTTCAAAAATAATAAAATCGATAACTAAGTTGATTAATTACCGCTGGCTTGCCTGACGGCAGCATTAGGCGCCATCACGGCCTATAGTGGATTTTGGGTCATGACAATAAGTGATGACTGAACAGGCCTGATATGATGGACACTACCAAATGAACCTCTATATCCAGATGAGGCACCGCTAAAACCACCTAAATGACGAGGTCTCTTTTTTGATGCTGCCTCTCTAACCTGACCACGAATCCTCTCGATCCGCCTAGCAATCTCTACAACCCGTGCGAAAGAAATATCATCATTAGTCTATCCGGCCATCTGTAGCCTGATGCAATAAATAAGGCCATCTATAAATCTCCTAACAATCTCCCTCTCAGTAGGGACCAGGATATCTCCATGACGTGATAGATCCATAAATCTAGTCTCGTACTGGATAACAGTCATGCTACCATGCTGTAGGCGCTCAAAGTGGCTGCGTAGATCCTCTCTCAGAGTGAAGGTGATGAACATCTCCAAGAATAGTTGTGAGAAATGATCCCTAGTTACAAAAGGCTAACCTGGTGGACTACCGCGAACATACTCCTTCCACCATCTCTTGGCAGAACTAGTCATCTGAAACACTACGAAGCTAACTCCATTGGACTCCACTATGCCCATGTTACGCAATACCTCATGGCAATGGTCCAGGAAATCCTGTGGGTCCTCAGAAGATGTACCACCAAAATGAATAGGGAATAGCGTGGTGAACTTGTCCAACCTCTTCAACCCCTCTGTCGACATAGCGGGTCCCTCCCCATACTATGTAGCAATAACGGGCTAAACTGCTTCAACTGATAGAATCGCCAGATTCTGATATTCCTGAGCCACCTACTCCAGAGTTGGAGTGGCGGGAGTCTGGCTCCTCCCGCAGCCGCAGAGAGGACTAGTGGCATAGGGAACACGCTGGCTTGGGCCACACTCTCCATAAATCCTACTAGCTGGACTAGGGCATCCTGAAGTACGGGGGTAGAAAATAACCCCTCCGGGACCTGAGCTTGTCCAACTGGCACAACCAGAATGGTGATCTCCTCCTCCTGCTCGATCCAAGGCTCTGCTATAGGAGCTGCTATGTGTGCTCTAGGCTGAGCTCTGCCTCTGCTTCTAGCTCTCCCTCGGCCTCTACCTCTGGTAGTAGCAGCAACCTGGGGCTTCGGCTCCTGACCAGCTGTAGATGATGTGTGTGCCCTCACCATCTGTGAGAGAAGAAGAATAGAATGATTCAAACTCAATGAAAGAATAAGTGAAATTTTGCTAAAGCCTTATAACCTCGAAAAGATAAGTACAGACGTCTCTGTACCGATCATCCAGACTATACTAAGCTTGCTCATGACTAGTAAGACCTTGGAAACCCAGTGCTCTCATACCAGTTTATCACGACCCAAAATCCCAACCACTGGGGCGTGATGGCGCCTAACATCCACTTGCTAGGCAAGCCAACATTAATAAAAGAATTAACCAATTTTAACAATTTAAAAGAAGAATAATCATAATTAACGATTGATACTCTCTAAAATACATGAAATAAATACATAAGTCACGCAGTCTATGACTATTCCAAAATTCAGAGTCACAAGTAAGTATCAAACCTAACCTCGACGAAGTAGTGAGGAGGCTATGAAAAGACACTCATGATAAACCTGTACGAATAATAAATAAAAGACAACAGAAATATAGAAAAAAATTGGATAAAGTCATAAGAACGAGACCCGAAGGTCGACTAACAGAGGTCCCTAGAATACATCATCCCAAATCCTCACATCACAACACCGAAATAGAACATTACAGCTACAAATATTACAACACATGATACTCCGTCGTGGCGTGCAACCCGATCCCAACATTATGACAATATCTATTATGGCGTACAACCCGATCTCAATATCATATTAGTATCTGTCATGGCATGAAACCCATTCCCATTATCAATTTATTTCAATACTATTTCGGCGTGCAAGCCATTCCCAATATCAACTCATTAACATGAACAACTCAACATAACCAATAGCGTAATCCCAGTATAAAAGATACAAAAGTGTACAAAGCACCATGGAATTACCAGTACAATAGAGAATAACCAATACCTCATACTCACAAACCTCAAAAATTCATTAATACGTGAATAGCTAAAAGACTCACACAATAGGGTATAACATGATAAAGTGCCACAAGTAAGCTAAAGTCAATAAAGGCAAGTAAAGGAAATAGTGAAAATATCCAATAAGTACAGGTAAAAGCATATAGCAGGTAAGCAAATATTGATCTAAGAATGAATAACAAGAACAAGTAATAATTGAATGACAAATAACAAATAAGGCATAAATAACAGCTAATGACATGTAGCAATCAAGGCAAATAACGAGATATAACATGGTATAAATAATGGTATAAGGTAAATAATCCAACCCGCATGCTTTAACTCATGACGACGCATATACACTCGTCACCCCGCATATACGTCGCCCCCGCTCATCACGTAGCAAATAGACCAAACAAGTCCTGATTCCCTCAAGTCAAAGTTAAACACGATACTTACCTCTTTCCGTAACCAAATCAATAATCAACCACAACTTTTTCTTTAGAAAAAGCCTTCAAATAGACCGAATCCAGCCAAATATCATTCAAACAATCCATAATAATATTTAGAAACTATCCATGAGTGAAAAAGGTTCAATCTTTAGCTAAATTGAAAAAGTCAACAAAAGTTAACCCAGAACTCGCTTGGTCAAAATCTAAAATCCGGACCAAATTCAGATATTCACCACCGAGCCCAGATATGTGATTTGTTTTGAAATTTGACCTCAATTAGAGGTCTAAATCTCAATTTCATAAAATCTCTAAATTCTCCCCAAAACTCCTAATTTTTACCATAAAATTCTTCGATTTGATGTTAAATACTCATTAAAAGTAATTGAAATTGATTGAAAACTAGTTAAAGATGCTTACCAATGAATCTGGGAAGAAAATATTTCTCAAAAAGCGCCTCTAGAGAGCTTAGGATTGAAAAATTGTATAAAATGAGCTACGTCCCGATTTGCCAATCTTTTACCCAGATGCAACATTGATTGCCAAAGAAACCAATGCAGGAGTCTTGCAAAAGTTGCAGATGCGACAAAACCATCGCATTTGCGAATGAACCCTCCTTGCGAATACGAGACAAGCTTTGCAAGTGTGAAGCTTCTCCACCATGTAAAGTATCGCAAATGTGACTCCAGGATCGCAAAAGCGATCCAAGATCATATCACAAAAGTGAAAAATTATTCGCAAATGCAGAACCCCAGCCCCTAGTTCCCATTTCGTAAATGCGAGCAGTACCTTACAAATGTGAGATCTGCAGTTTTACACTAGTATCAGCTATGCATGAGCTATTCCAAACTCATCCGCAATAGATCCAAAACTCACTTGAGCCCCTCGGACTCCAAACGGAACATGCACACAAGCGTAATAACATCTTACAAAGTAGCTCGCTATCTCAAATAATCAAAATAACATCAAATAACAAGAATCGATCATCAAAACTCAAGATTTCAACTTAAAAACTCAATTTTCACAATCTTTCACATAATGTGCCAAAAATGCGCTCGGGTCACCTGTGACCCCCAACCAAACATGCGTACAAGTCCACAAATATCATATGAACCTACCGAAATCGTCAAGACACCAATCCAAAGTGGTTTACCAAAAATATTAACCGTGGTCAACCCAGATCTTATTTTAAGTCAAAAATTACTTTTCTTCAAAATTTTACGTAAAAACTTTCTGAAAAATAATACTGACCATGCATGCAAACCAATAAACATCAAATGAATCTATGAAAGGTATCTAAACATAAAAATTAAGGCTAGTACTCAAAATGACCTATCGGGTCGTGACAAGTATCAACACGATCTAGAGCGAATACAATTAATGGGTGGAAGGTACTTATAAAGAAGTTTCTGAAGCTGCAATGAGATATTTCAAGGGCATATCTGGTCAAGTCTGTGTATAATGATTTCTCTAAACCGAAAAGTATTAGCCCTATAGTTTCAAAAGAAAATAATGAGATTTTATAGCCTGTTTGGCCGTTTTAGGCCAAGCTTTTGGAAGGAAAAAAAGTGCTTTTGAGGTGAAGCAGAAGCAGTTTTGGAGAAGCACGAAAAAGTAGCTTCTCTCCAAAAGCACTTTTCTGAGAAGCACTTTTGAGAAAAATACACTTAGAAGCAGTTTTCAAAAGCTTGGCCAAACACTAATTACTGCTCAAAAGTGCTTTTTAAATTAATTAGTCAAACACAAACTATTTCTCACCAAAAGCACTTTTTTAAAAAGTACTTTTGATTTTAGAAACTTGGCCAAACACGTTATTAGAGAACATGCTCTCTAAAGAAGAAATGAACAAATGTGTCTTCTCCATGGACCCAATAGTGCCTCAGGCCTTGATGGTTATTTTGCTAAGTTCTTTCAAGCTTCTTGTACCATTATTAGTCATGATATGACTAAAGACATTCAAACTTTATTCTGTAGAGCTAATATCCCAAAGTTCATTACTTATACTTGCATAGTGATGCTTCCGAATATTACTTTACCGTAATACTTTACTGATATAAGATCTATTAGCCTACGTAATATTTCTAGTATGATATTTACCAAAATTTTGAGCTCTAGATTGAACTAAGTGCTTCCTAATTTTATCAGTAGGAACCAAATACATGGAATGATGGCCAGAATTTTTTTGGAGTGGTACAACTGAGAAGAAAAAAAATCCATTGGGCATCATGAGATAAATTAATCTTTCCTGAATGAGGTGTTGGACTTAGAAAATTGGAAGATACCTATAATGCCTTTACTACAAAGCAATTATGGAATCTGAGGACAATTTAGTTATTATAAAAGGAATTTCTAATGGCTTGATATTGTCAAAGAACCTAGAAAAGGAATGATACGCGGGGCAATCACAACATTGGAAGGCTATTTGCAATATTAAAAGGAGAGTGGATCATTATATTCTGTGAAAGGTTCAGAAAAGTAATGTATTATTGTGGTATGACAATTGGACCAATTTGGGACCTCTAATCAATTTCCTTTCAGAAGGGATCAAGCTTAAGAATCTCATGATATCTGAGATTCTAATTGGAGGACAATTGTGAGACTGTGATTTTTGCCTTGCACGAATTACTCCTACAGATTTATTTAATTTATGATTTTTTCTTTTAATTGTTTAATTTGTAAGAATTAATTGCACAATTTTCGTGTTTATTTGCATTTTTACTGTGAGCATTTTAGTTGACATGATTCATAGAAAATAGTACAAAAATTCGCATTGCATTTGCATTTAGGATTTTATCTTATTAATTAGTAATTAGGATTTCACAAATATATGTAAAATCACAAAAAATGAGTTATTTGTTTGCTTTGTTTAATTTTTAGCTTTGATTTTGGTTAGATTTCCTTTAAATTTGGTATTTAATCAATTCTGTCAATTATTAAATAAATTGGGTAGGTTACTTTAGTTTTTAGAATTAATTTAGACTTTTAAATCTTAATTTGAAAAAGAAAAAGAAAACAAAATCAAAAGAAAAATGGACTCTCTTATTTTTGAAAGACCCAAACTTTGGGCCAATTTCTGGTTTAATTGATCAGCCCAAACCAAATTCGTCCAAACCCAGTCCAATCTCACCCGGTCCAGTCCCCAGACCATTAAAACGACGTCGTTTGGGCTCATTCAATCAGGACCGTCGAGGTTTCTTGATCGGACGGTCCTGAAGCCCACGTCGTTTAATATATAAATGTCCGAACATAGCCACCCCCCCCCCCAGAACCCCCTGCCTCACCATCTCTCACAAACCCCTGATATCGCCGGCATAGCACCACCACATCCCCACCGTCCACCACCGTCCCTCCGTCGTCCGCCGCCAGCCGGAAATCGCCGCCGCCGGCGGCGAAGCTCCAAATGGCCCCAAAATTTCACCACAAATTCATCTTCCCCTCCTCTTTCCAACCCCCATAACCATCCCCCTCGAATCACAACACATCTTCTCGAATATTAATTCGAAAATTCCGGTCAAATCACTACTTATCCCAAACCCGGCCAAAATAACACCACAGCTCCCTGTCCTCTCCCTCATCACTAATCCACGACCATATTCCCTCGAATCAAACCCAGAAGCTTCGAATATGTGTTTGAAAATCGGGTCTCAAAACACAAGTTCATCCAAATGACTCCAAATCTTCACCATACAGTCTCCTCGTCCTCCCTCTCACAAATCCGTGATTATTTTCTTTCAAAGTTCACCAGGTCGTCTTCAATTTCACATCTAGGGTTTTCGAGTTTTTCACCTGTCTGGAGTTCCAATAATTCTGGAATTGTAGTTAATGTTATACGTTTGTTTTTGACAAAATGAACCTATAACATTAATTAGAATTCAATCGATTAAGTTTGAAGACCGAAATCAGTGAGTTTCTTCCTCTTGATTGATTCTTTTCTTGTTAATTCTGCTCTCATAGCCTCTAATTTCTAGTTTAATTTTGTTTTTGATTTAAGTTGATTTAGGTCGCATAATTTTTGATTTTTAGTTTTTGATTTTGGTTATGATATTGTTGGTTAGTTCCTTAATTTTTACTTTATTAAATAGTTTAGTTTGGTTTTATTTTCTGACCAGTCTCCTTAGCAGTAATTTCGATTCTATTGATGCATATTGTGTATGTCTGCCTTTGATACATGATTGTTTGTTGATATGAATTTTACTTGTTAGATAATGGTTCATTACAATCACGGTTCAATTTCAAGAGATTAGTCTCAGTTAGTTAGTATAGGTGATTGGATATAGTTGATTAGAGTTAGTGTTAGTAATTTTAGATTGAATTCAAGGGTAGCTTAGACATTTAGGATTGGATAGCACATGGTAGTTGAAACTAGAATCTTCTAGGACCTTCCAAAGTAGGACTTCAATGTAATTTCAGTAATTGTAGTGTACTAACTTGTGACACAAGGCATAAAATAGAGGACTAACTAGCAAAAAGGAAACTTAGGAAAGGTCTAAAATGAAATAACTAAACCCCTAAAGCTGCCCTAGTAACTTGCCTATAAAGGCATTGTTACTTGAGGCTCAATTGAGGAGGGGGAAGGGCTAAAATCCCTAAAAGTTCTAGGCGGCCAAAATTGCTAGAAAAGACTGTTCCATTGCTGATGCTCTGATTTTTGAAGCTTCTCTAATTCTGGAGCATTTTTGGTTCATTTAGGGCTTAAAAAATAGATTGAATTTGGTTTCAAAGTCTGATGTTGAAGTTTTGGGTTTGCACTTAAGTGAATATGGACTAGCTTTCCTTGTGCTTTCAGTAGTTAGAGTTGCAGAGAATTTTAGAGTGTCATTTTGAAGTTAACTGGGCTATTCAAGTCGATTTCTGGGTCTTGTTACTGGTTTTGGTAGCTGTGAATTCGATTTGAGATTGTTGTTGCTCTTGTTACTTAACACTGCTACTTCCTCTTGCTGTTGCTGACCCCTTTCTTTACTTTGCTCAATTCCAGGTACCTTTGTAATCCCTAATGGCTCATTCAATGCATGTGAATACTTGTGAAATCCAAATGATGAAGCAATTTGATCATACAAATCTGTTTTGGCTTCCATTACTAGTTAATGTGTAGTTGTAGTTCATTTAAATAAATGAGTATTGGTGTTAGATAGGACTATGTGTGTTATTTAGGGCTGTTTAAATTTGTCTTGTAGTTAAATCGGACAGATTGTGGATTGTATAACCAGGATTGCCTGTAGAATGTTAAGTTTGTCATGAGTTAATTCTATTTTGGACTGTTGAACTGTTATTAATTGGAGTTACTAGACCATTCTCTTCACTTCGTACAAGTAGGATATCCAATAATACTCGTTTAGCACAGCTAAGTTTACAATGTCACAGGCAGTATCAGTTTTGAGCTACAATATTAGGAAATATAAATGCTTAGGATATAATAGTAGCATTATAATAATCCCGAGTTCCAGTATTGATTTTCAGTTTTTGCTTAGTCGATACTAGATTTGTTTGAGAGGCACACGGATTAAGTCTAAAGGTTTATCACAATTCTAGATTAAATGCTAGTATTAATTGACATGTGGATCTGAGCATTAGCTTAGTATGGTTGTAAATATTTGGACCATCAAGACAGGCCCAATGTGCACTACAATTGAAGGCCTGTCCGGTTGTCTTGCCTCATTCCGGAATCGGGCTCACATTGACCCAAAATTTTGGCTGCTTCAGGAACGCCGACTGCTCAGCTCAGGCGACCGGATTGCTTCATGTTTGGGCCAGTGCCTGGGCCCAAAAATTTGTTATTAGTTAAAAACCCCTTTAAAATCACATTGGGAATGTGGGGATTGATTTGCAAGTATAAATTTAGGTTTTCGAGTTAGGTAGCGAGTTCAAACTAAGAGGGTCTTCCCTTTTGTTTGAAATTCGGACTTGAACTTGAGGCCCGATTTATAATATCAAATTAATTAGGCCCTTTTAGAGACAAAAGAAGTAGAAAATCTTAGTTTCTTTAGGATGGCCTTCAAATAAAATGAGACGAGCCTCACCGCACAAAACATATAAATTGCGGGGCCCTCATTAAATACTTTATTAAAATATTTTAGAAATTCGGGACATGCCATTTAGCGAATTTTCATGGCTTCCCGCAAAGTTAATAAGGCGCTAGCCACTTTAGGCACGCTTTTAATAATTTTACTTTCCTAAACTCGGGTGCGCATTTCATGCAACCCAAATCCAAATCCCAAAACGTTGAATAAGAGGTGTTTAGGATCCGGGTGCATTTCATGTGACGTGATCCAAAAACACGCTCTTAAACGGCGTTCACTTTCGTAAAAACAAAATAAACTAAAAGCGGTAAATAATCTTAAAATTGCACTATAGGTTTAAATATGTATAAAAACCAGATTTTAGCCATTTATGATAATTTAAGCGACCGTGCTAGAACCACGGGATCCGGGGGTGCCTAAAACCTTCCCTCGGGTCAACAGAATTCCTTACACAGAATTTCTGGTTCGCAGACTCCAATTGGGAAGTCGAAATTTTCCTCGATTTGGGATTTAAATTAAATTGGTGACTTGGGACACCAAAAGCCAATCCTATCCCAAGTGGCGACTCTAAAAATAAATAAATGATCCCATTTCGAATAATATCACTTTAAATGGAAAACTCCCTTATACATTTACCCTTCGGGGTAGGTGTGTAAAAAAGGAGGTGTGACAGCTCTGGCGACTCTGCTGGGGATCGAACCCAGAATTTTGAGCTTAGTACAATTGTTATATCTGGCTTTGTCTGATTTTTCTACATGTTCCATGCTATATGTGCTAAATGTTTTACCGCTTTGATATTTGTTGAAATTGTATATATAAACTGTCGCGAATCCCTTCCTCTCTCTGAGTCTTCTACATCATGGAGAAGGGTGCACTTCGTGTAGCTTCTCTTCTGTTTAGAGTCTTTTCCCATTTAGAACGAGGTTGGATAAGTTGCAAAGTCGGCGGAGCTTCTATATCCCCGGTACGCTGCCTCCCCCTCGGCTCGAGTTGTCCGCTCGAGTAAGCCAGGTCTAGACCAATAAACCTAGGGTTAAACCTAGAAGAACAAAACCTCATGCCGGATCCCTAGTAGGACGTTTGTTTGCATCATGTGCATTTGACTTAGGGGACTCAACACATTCTAGGATAGGTGACCTGAAATAAATTGACCATCCTGATGCATCTTATGTGCTACTTGCGCATTTATTTGCTCGGCTTTGCATGTTGACCGGCTTGTCTAAATGAGTGAATTATGAAAATAAGCAGTGTGAAGACTAAGTGAGGGTGACCATTTGTTTTGAAAAAACCACAATGCCCAAATAGTACCGAAATGCTGCCGGATTTTGAAAAATGAAAAAAAAAGATAAAAAAAAGGGAAAATATTTGAAAACATAGAAAAGAAAAATTTTTGTTCAAAATAGTTTTGATTTTGGCAAATCTGCCCGAACTACGCCGGTTTGATTCTCACCGGGTGTGAGATACGTAGGCAACCCTCATCGGATCCAACCCTTCCTTTTTCAAAAATAACCAAAAATGCCAATTTTGTGTCATAAATAAGTCGGGTGATGCCATT
This sequence comes from Nicotiana attenuata, assembly GCF_001879085.1. Classification (NCBI taxonomy): domain Eukaryota; kingdom Viridiplantae; phylum Streptophyta; class Magnoliopsida; order Solanales; family Solanaceae; genus Nicotiana; species Nicotiana attenuata. The sequence continues at coordinate 268,380 of NW_017670778.1, read as the reverse complement.
CCTGTTTAAATAAGCCGAATGTCCCCAAAAGGACGCCGGAAGGCCGTTTTGCAAAAATAGCCACCTTGAGTCATTTTTAAATGGTTTGCGGGCACAGCCTTAAAATCTTTCTCCCAGAAGTGCTGAAGGGCCGTATTTGCAAATCCAAGTCCTTATTTTTCTGAATAAAGAATTTTTGCACAAATAGCCATTTTTCAAAATAAATCATTAAGTTCCCCTAAATAATGTGCAGGATGAATTCAAGTGACATCGAAACCTTCTCAGTCCTGAGCGAGATCCCTTTGAAACTCCATATGTGGTGGCATGACTTGGGAAAAGGAAGCAGGGATACTGTGGTTAAAAGCCTGGGCGGTCTTGTAGATTTATTGAAAATCAGACCAAGGAAGGATGTCATTGAGGCACTGGTACCATTTTGGGACCCGACCCGTAATGTATTCCGGTTTTCAGATTTTGAACTCACACCCACATTGGAAGAAATTGCGGGATATGCCGGTCTCAACGGGAACTTCCGCGGTAGATACCCTTTGGCCCCACGACCGATAACTCTTCATAGGTTTTTGGACTTGTTGAACATCAGTCGGGATATTCAGGACCCTCATGTGGCAGAAGGATGTTGTACACTACATTTCCTATATCACCGGTATGGTAACCCCAAAGGTTTTGAGGAACCCAATACAGGACTAACATATGCTGGAAATAAGGACAAATGGGAAGCCCGACGGGGATTAGCCTTCATGGTGGCCTTTATGGGAGTGGTAGTTTGTCCTAGAAAAGATGGTCACATAGACCTTGGCCTAGTAGGAATGCTAGATGTTGCTATGAAGAAACCTACTAGCACAGTGGTTCCCCTGATTGTAGCAGAAATATACCGAGCTCTGACCAAATGTCGAGAAGGGGAGAAATTCTTTCAAGGTTGCAATTTGCTTTTGCAGTTATGGATACAGGAACATCTTTGTCATCGCACAGGATATATGAACTACGGCTTAACCGGGTTGAGTTGTATTGTAGAGTTCGAGACCCGAGTTACAGGTATTGAGTTTCCGGAGGGTACTGAGGCCTGGTCGTCGTGTTTAAGATCCCTCACTGCAGATAAAGTAGAATGGGTTTATGGATGGCTTCCTCATACTGAAGCTGTATATACGTCAGCAGAGGTCCCTTATATTCTTCTGATGGGTGTTCGAAGCATTCAGCCCTATGCTCCTTACCGAGTTTTGCGACAATTTGGAAGATTCCAGACGGTGCACGGTGATGAAGACCTGAGTGGGCAAGTCATTGAGTTGGGCCCAAAAGCTGCACTCCCTGAAGGCCGCATCCGAAAGATATGGAATGAGTGCAGGTACCTTGAGCCTAAAACTATAGTACAGGACCGGGCCAGAGGTGAGGTAGATCCCAAATACTTGGTTTGATTCGGTAAAAGGTTTCAAATCCCCGAGAGACCCGCCAAAAGGCCACGTGTGCAACAATTAACAAGCGAGGCTCAGGTGCAGTGGGATTGGTTGGCTAAAGAAAAGGAGTACAGAGCTCGAATTGGAGCATTGGAAAAACAGGTTCAGGAGCTTCGGTTCGAAAACAGCTTGCAAACCGCAGCTGATGAAGGTGATAAAAAGCAATTGGCCCAGGAGAATGAAGCTCTCAAGGCCCAAATTCAACAACTGAAATTAGATGCAAGGAATCGAGAAAGAAGTCTATCCGACGAGAGATTGATAAGAGGGTTGAAGAAACAAGTCCTGGACTGTCAGGAAGAATTGGAAAAATCCGAGGGAAGCATGGCAAAACTTCGGGCTCAATGGGCCAAGAAGACCGAGGAAAGGGCCCAGTTTGTACAGCAAATGAAGAAAAACTATGAGGGAACCATCGCCAACATGAAAAGAAAAATGAACACTCTTGAAGAAAAGGCAGCCCGTCGGGAGAAAGAGTTACAGGCTGAGAGGGAACAATGCTATGAATTAATCGCCGATATGGAGAAGGAAGTAAAATTGTTACAGGATCTTCACTTCCAGGATTCTCAGGTGCTAGAGGCTCGCACTCAACAGATAAGCCGGCTACTCCAAGAGAAAGGTCAAATCAGGGAGAGAATCAGAAACATTGCCAACTACATTGTCATGAAGTGTCAGGCCGGCGAACAGATGGGTCGTACCACATTCTTTGCCTCCGTGATGATATTTGCTCGCCAGGTTATGAACGATCTAGATCAGTTGCAACAGGGTCTTGCACGCAGGCCCGCGGCGATGCCGAGTGATGCCCTGCGGGCCCCAGGATTTGAGGCTTTGATGTACTCCTAAAAATTGAGTCTGCAGTTTCGCGTCTGGTTTTTGTACTTTCTATTTCCAAGAAAAGAAAACAAATAGTCTAGTAGCTTTGTAATTGCTTTTGTTATTAATAAAAATTTGAAAATTCCCAAAACAAATTGTTTCTTTATTTCTTGCATCTAGGTTTGCATTTATNAAAAAACACGCATATACATTATTCCGGGGCTCGTGTTGGAGTTCAGTTGTTTCAACTTGCATAAGTAAGTTTTCTGTTTTGCTTCTTCTTTTATTTGAATCTTATAATTAGTTTAAAATTCTGTTTAATCAATTCATGCAAGTTTCTGTAAGTTTCAGTTAATTTAGACTTGATTTAGGTCTGTTCATATTCATGTTAGGTTAGTTTAACTCGCAATAGGTCAGTTTTTAATTCATAAGTTGTCCATTGATTGATACCTGTTTATGGTCGATCCTGTTTTGATTGTTCGTTTAGTTTTGGATTAGTTCAGGGTTAACCCTGTTTTATTGATTTTGATTGGTTAATGCAAGTGTTAGTTCTTGTTCTTTGATAATTCACTTTTATTGTTTAGTGCAATTAAGTTTATTGTTAGTTGATAATTGGATAGTGGTGTGATTTAGGATTAATTTTAAGTCTCAATTAGCATCAATTTTAGAATTTTTGGAATCACTTTGGTTATAGCTGAACCTGTCAGTCCCTGTGAGTAGTTAACCATAGTTATTTGACCAAGTAAGAGGGGTTGAGGTCAATTAGTATAGGTTGGTAATTTCAGAATAAATAAAAGGGTAGTTTAGGTACTTTAGCCAAGGAATCTTGTAGTAATTGAAATTAGAAACCCCTAGAACCTTCTAGATGGGGTTCCAATTAGAAATTCAAGAACTTAGTAACATAGCTTGGGCAATAAGTCAAAAATTTTAAGGACTAACTAGCTAAAAATAAAAGTCAGAAAAGGATTAAAGAGTAAAAATTAAAAGTTGAAGCAGCCCTAGTAACTTGCCTATAAAGGCATTGTTACTTGGAATACAAGACAGATTTTTTGAGCATTGAAAAACTCTGAAATTTGGGGGCGGCTGAACCCTGAAATTTACTACTCTATGGAATTTTTGGATGAATTAGAGATTCCCAGGTCTCGAATCACAATTCCAGCTCACACAAGTTTGAATATGGACTAGCTTTCCTTGTGCTTTCAGTAGTTAGAGCTGCAGAGAATTTTAGAGTGTCATTTTGAAATTAACTGGGCTATTCGAGTCGATTTCTGGGTCTTGTTACTGGTTTTGGTAGCTGTGAATTCGATTTGAGATTGTTGTTGCTCTTGTTGCTTAACACTGCTACTTCCTCTTGCTGTTGCTGACCCCTTTCTTTACTTTGCTCAATTCCAGGTACCTTTGTAATCCCTAATGGCTCATTCAATGCATGTGAATACTTGTGAAATCCAAATGATGAAGCAATTCGATCATACAAATCTGTTTTGGCTTCCATTACTAGTTAATGTGTAGTTGTAGTTCATTTAAATAAATGAGTATTGGTGTTAGATAGGACTATGTGTGTTATTTAGGGCTGTTTAAATTTGTTTTGTAGTTAATATGTGTATAATTTGGACTGTTGAACTGTTATTAATTGGAGTTACTAGACCATTCTCTTCACTTCGTACAAGTAGGATATCCAATAATACTTGTTTAGCACAGCTAAGTTTACAATATCACAGGCAGTATCAGTTTGAGCTACAATATTAGGAAATATAAATGCTTAGGATATAATAGTAGCATTATAATAATCCCGAGTTCCAGTATTGATTTTCAGTTTTTGCTTAGTCGATACTAGATTTGTTTGAGAGGCACACGGATTAAGTCTAAAGGTTTATCACAATTCTAGATTAAATGCTAGTATCAATTGACATGTGGATCTGAGCATTAGCTTAGTATGGTTGTAAATATTTGGACCATCAAGACAGGCCCAATGTACACTACAATTGAAGGCCTGTCCGGTTGTCTTGCCTCATTCCGGAATCGGGCTCACATTGAGCCCAAGATTTTGGCTGCTTCAGGAACGCCGACGGCTCAGCTCAGGCGACCGGATTGCTTCATGTTTGGGCCAGTGCCTAGGCCCAAAAATTTGTTATTAGTTAAAAACCCCTTTAAAATCACATTGGGAATGTGGGGATTGATTTGCAAGTATAAATTTAGGTTTTCGAGTTAGGTAGCGAGTTCAAACTAAGAGGGTCTTCCCTTTTGTTTGAAATTCGGACTTGAACTTGAGGCCCGAATTTATAATATCAAATTAATTAGGCTCTTTTAGAGACAAAAGAAGTAGAAAATCATAGTTTCTTTAGGATGGCCTTCAAATAAAATGAGACGAGCCTCGCCGCACAAAACATATAAATTGCGGGACCCTCATTAAATACTTTATTAAAATATTTTAGAAATTCGGGACATGCCATTTAGCGAATTTTCATGGCTTCCCGCAAAGTTAATAAGGCGCTAGCCACTTTAGGCACGCTTTTAATAATTTTACTTTCCTAAACTCGGGTGCGCATTTCGTGCAACCCAAATCCAAATCCCAAAACGTTGATTAAGAGGTGTTTAGGATCCGGGTGCATTTCATGTGACTTGATCCAAAAACACGCTCTTAAACGGCGTTCACTTTCGTAAAAACAAAATAAACTAAAAGCGGTAAATAATCTTAAAATTGCACTATAGGTTTAAATATGTATAAAAATCAGATTTTAGCCATTTATGATAATTTAAGCGACCGTGCTAGAACCACGGGATCCGGGGGTGCCTAACACCTTCCCTTGGGTCAACAGAATTCCTTACACAGAATTTCTGGTTCGCAGACTCCAATTGGGAAGTCGAAATTTTCCTCGATTTGGGATTTAAATTAAATCGGTGACTTGGGACACCAAAAGCCAATCCTATCCCAAGTGGCGACTCTAAAAATAAATAAATGATCCCATTTCGAATAATGTCACTTTAAATGGAAAAACTCCCTTATACATTTACCCTTCGGGGTAGGTGTGTAAAAAAGGAGGTGTGACAACAATGGATCTAGAATGGTCCAAATATCTACCTTCCAGGAAGTGTTAAAAATAATATCAGTAGTTTGCAAATTCAACTAAACATGGAGGGGGAAGACATGCCATTGTGGACAGCAGATAACAAAAAGAAATTTCTCCACTTTTTCAGCTTGGAAACTTCTAAAAAATAAGAAGAATAAATTAAAATGTGGGTAGACACCATGACATGGCAAAAAAAAAGTGCATTTCAACATGGATTTTATAATGTGGAGAGCTCTCAGGATAGGGTCCCAACTGATATCAGAGGTACAGGTACTAGGCTTGGTTTTGCCCTTTCCTCTAGATATGTACATTGCAAAATACATAGTGCTGAATATATGGAGCATATGTTCTATGGTAGTACTTTTGCACAAGAATTATGGAAAATTCTATGTCGACCTCTAGGTATTCCCTATACTAATATACCTTATAGACAAATTGTGATCAACTGGTGGAGCAGAAAGCTCTAATCCTGTCTCTGCCGGGATAAGTTATACCGGTATAAGTTATGCTAGGATTAATTATGTTGGAATTGTTTTTTATCCATTGTTTGATACGTTGCATTGAATATGACAATTGCATAATTTGTAAGAATGTATAAGTTATACCGGTGTTAGTTACCCCACCCTCTATAAGGTATAAGTTATCCCGGTGTTAATTTTAATCCTGGGATAACTTATACCTGGTTTGCTAACCAAACGAAATATTAAAGTGGTATTAAATTATTATACCAGCACTATACCTTCTTATACCTCGTACCAAACGACCCCTAAGTCTTTACCTGCAGTGGCCTCCTGAAAATTCTTGAGGTCCAGATGTAGTGATAAATATAGTTCTGAAAGGACTAGTGTTAATAGGTCTTTGGCCTTAATAGCCTTTACTATTGCTCAATTAGTGATGACTTAGTTTGGAAGCATACATGTGCATGCTATCTGGGATAGCATTTTTCAATTATTGAGGAGGAATATTATATTCAAGAAAATTACATTGGCCAAATGGATCAAACCTCCAGCAAGCTATGTCAAAATCAATTCGGATAGAAATTGTAGAAATGGCATTTCTGGTGGGGAAGGTGCAATTAGGAATGCTGAAGGCCATCACATTAATGCTTAAATGCTTTCACTAGGGCCTGGGACTAGTCACTGGCTGAAGCCCAAGTTCAATTATTTGGTGTTAACTGGTTCAAGACTAATAGAATGAATCATTGTATAGATGAATGTGATTTAAAGCTGTTAATGGATTGCTTAAATGAATTGTACAAAACTCCTTGGTGAATTGCAAAGGAGGTGGAAGAATTAAAGAGGTACAAGGAGCATACTAGTTTATCCTTGAAGCATTATTTCAGGGAAGATAATTATGTTGCTGACAAAATGGCTGCTCTAAGCTATAACTTCTCTCAAAATCAAGTTTTTAGAATGCTTTATTCCCAAGTCATATCAGAGGGATCAAGGCTGTTAATAGATGGAATCTTCATAGCTTTTTTATATCTAACAAATAAAGAGTTGACATCTCTTTTGATCCACCTTGAAGTGGAGTTACTGTATTCTTGTAGTTAATCTCAAGATAGAATTTTTGCATAGGTAAATGGTTCATATCTCATGATTTTTGCCTATGTAACCTAATGCCAATGGCATTCCATCTCATCTTTTGTACCAAATATGGTGTTGTCTTTCAGATCATTCCTTGGGAGTTAAAGAGTTTTAGGCTTTTTCCTCAGCTTGTTGTACTCTTAATGTGGAAGGTGAATAAAATACCTATTTGGTTTTTAAAAAGAAAATCTCAAGCATACTCCAAATTTTTTGTTTCGTGACCGTTAGTCATTTATAGAAGAGTAAGATCAAATATGAAAATATACATAAATATGTCACTTCCTTAGTCTTAAACTAAGCGCACGTGCGACACTTGATAATTTGCTCGCTTTCTTACAAAGCTTGCTCAGGATTTTGTTATGCCAAGTCAGCCTAAAGCACAAGGAATCGCCAAATGAATAAAAAAAAAACACAAGAGAATTACCAAAGGAAGCTTTAATTTGTATTAGAGAGAACTTGAATGATTTGCTTCATGAGTTACAAATGAACATTCCCTTTTATATGTTAGTCTCCTAGAAGCTAGTGAGTAAATAATAATTATAATACAAGTCCTTTATTATTTATAAGCAAGTCTCCTTCCTAGAATTATCCACATAGCTAGAATCTTCCAAGAATTTTTCTAACAAATCCATGGGGTTCTAAGGTTTTCCAAGGGAAATCTCCATATTTCTCTAGAACCTTCCTACAAGTGCTAGTGTCCTTCCTATGTAAGCTTTACACACGACAAAAATATATTCCAAATAGCACCTATGTGTCATGATTATATGGCCGATCATGACACTCTCCCCTACTCAATTTTGTGTCGTCCTCGACAAAAAGCACCAAATGCACGCGCGCACCTTGCTTTGGAATTTTCGATGATCTTTGTCCATTAGCCATGATTCCCTATGGAGTGTTTAAAATTTCCATGTCACAAGGTACTAGTCACTTTTCTTCTTGTCATGTTTGTATCCTGGACGGATAACAATGATGGCCTCGATCATGCACCCATCAAATGCCTCCATTTGCTTTTGGCTTGTATCTCCCCATGACTCGACTAAGTCCAGCAACTTCTTAAGCATCGGATCCATGCTTTCATTCTACTTGGCTGCCCTTTATGGTCCTAAACTTTCTAGCAAGCTTCTCCCCTCTCCTTGCTGCATTGTCTAAGTCCGCTAGCGTGCCATCACTTTGCAACTTGCCATCATCTTTAATATGTCCACAACTTTTCTTTGTACCACCATGCTCTTTTTGCATGGTGCCAAGGTAGACCTTGGGATCCCCTACTTCCGGCATAGATTCCAAGTGCATCCCCCAATGTGGCCCTTTATAAAAGAAGCATCCTCCCTTGGTACGTACTCCCCGCCATCATTCGTCCACTTACAGTTGCCCTTCTACCCCTGTTTATTATGGGGTAGCCCCTACTATTGCCTTAGTGTACCTCGACAATTCCTTTTCCCTTGTCCTTGTCATGACCCCCAACCCCTCTCGGTATTGTCCCATTTGACCTTGCAAGCTCCATCTTGAAGTTAACGAGCTACTTGGCTACTGCTATAGCCTCATCTACGATGGCTATTTGATGTATTCTTAACTCCTACTTTTCCCTATTTTTCAATCCATCCATGAAGTAGAAGAGGAAATCCTCCACAAGCAATGTTGGGATTTGCAGCATTAAGGTAATGAACTCATGCACGTACTCCCAAATTGTGGCCGTCTGTCGGAGCTCCCTTACCTTCTGTCTAGCCTCATACACTACATTAAACAGGTCGAGTTACTTTTTCAACTCCTTCTTTAAGTGATCCAATGTCTCAATCTTGCACAGCTCTTTCTCCATGTCGGCACACTTCCGACGCCACCACAGAGCGGTAATCTCTTAGTGGTACAACTTAGCGGTGTTGATCTTAGCCTCATCGTCCCTCACTTTAGTGTGCTTGAATTAGTTCTCCAAGTTCTAAAGCAAGTTTTCCACTTAATTTGTGTTACGAACACCTTTGAACATTGGTGGATTGAGATCCTCGATCTTCATCTCTCTTGTCACGATAATATTGTTGACTGCCTCGGTTAGGCTAGCATCAACCTGCTCCTCAAATGCCTATATCTTAGCCTTCATAACATCACATAGTTCTCGACGCCTTCATGAGTTTGCACTCTAAGGTAGTGATGATTTATTTTAGATCCATCTTAGCTTGCGTACGCCCTTCCAAGTTATTTTGGATGCTCTCAATCTCTCCAAGAGTATGACCTTCAAGCACACTAACAGTGTCTTCCACCTTCCCCAAGCGCTGGGCAATGATCTCCATGGCGTACATCCCTATGTTCACCTTCATAACCCACACCTTACGGAACAAGACGTCCTTAGGCAGTACCTCTACTTCATCCTCGCTCGTCTTAGTGGTTGATGGTTCTTGGGACGTAAGCCCTTCATTTGACACAACCTCGCACGACACCTCCTGGATCTTGTTAGTGGCATTCCTTTTTCTATTATAACCCTTCTTGCGAATGGCATCCTGGGTAATGTTGACTTGGGTGTTAGCAATGTTAATTTCTTTGTCATCTGTTATTCCCTTAGTCGCAACCTTTGCTCTGATATCATATTGTCACGTCCTTAGTCTTAAACTAAGAGCACAAATAGCACATTACAACTCGTTCACGTTCTTGCATAACTTGCTCACAATCTTGTTTTGGCAAATCAACCTAGGACACTAGGAATTGCTAAGGGTATGATAGAAAGAACACAAGAGAATTGCCAAAGGAAGCTTTGTATTAGAGAGAACTTGAATGATTTTCTTGTTGAGTTATGAATAATACCTTTATATACTAGTTTTCTATGGGCTAGTGAGTAAATTGTAATTATCATACAAGTCCGTTATGATTTACAAGTAAGTTCCTTCTCTAGAATTCTCTAAGTAGCTAGAATCTTCCAAGGACTTACCTAGAAAATTCATAGGGTTCTAGGATCTTCCAAGGGAAATCTTCATATTTGTCTTGAACATTTGTACAAGTGCTAGCCTCCTTTCTATGTAAGCTTTCCACATGAAAAATATATATTCTAAATAGCACCTATGTGGCATGATGATTTTGTAGGTCATGACACTCTCCCTTACTTAGTTTTGTGCTGCCCTCGAAACAAAGCATTGAATATACACGCACACCTCGCTTTGGAATTTTCGAAGATCTTTGTCCATTAGCCATGATGCTCTATAGAGTGTTCGAAATTCCCATGTGACGTGATACGGATCACCTTTCTTCTTGTCATGTTTGTATTCTGGACGGATAGCAATTATATCCTCAATCTTGCGCCCATCGGATGCCTCCCTTTGCTTTTGGCTCGAATCTACCCATGACTCAACCAAGTCTAGCAGCTTCGCAAGCATCAGGTCCATGCTTTCATTACCTACTTGGCTGCCTTTTGTGGTCCCAAACTTTCTAGCAATCTTGGACCCTTTCCATGGTGCATTGTCTAAGACTGATAGCGTGCCATCACTTTGCAACTCGCCATCCTCTTTAATGATGTCCACAACTTTGCCTGCAACCACAATTCTCCCTTTGCATGGTGCCAAGATAGAACTTGGGATCCCTACTTCCGGCTTAGATTCCAAGCGCATCCCTCAATACAAGTGGTCTCAACTGTGTCACCCTCAAGTGCCTGCGCAAAGTTCCCAATCATTGTTGGAAGCTTTCCCAACTCCGGGCATTCCCTTGCCCGATGTGGCCTTTTATAAAAGTAGCATCCTCCCTTGGTACGTACTCCCCACCATCAATCACCCACTTACCGTTGCTCTCCGACCCCTGTTCGTTATGGGGTAGACCCTACATTGCCTTAGGGTACCTCGACAATGCCTTTTCCCTTGTCCTTGTCATAACCCCCAACCCCTCTCGGTATTGTCCCCTTTGGACTTGAAAGGCTCCTTCTTGAAGTTAACGAGCTACTCAGCTACCGCTATGGCCTTATCTACGTTGGCAATTTGATGTGTTCTTAACTCCTACTTTGCCCTATTTTGCAATCCATCCGTGAAGTAGAAGAGGAAATCCTCCACGAGCAATGTTGGGATTTGCAGCATTAAGGTAATGAACTCATGCACGTACTCCCAAATTGTGGTCGTCTGTTGGAGCTCCCTTACCTTCTGTCTAGCCTCGTACACTAAATTCAACAGGTAGAATTACTTTCTCAACTCCTTCTTTAAGTGATCCCACGTCTCAATCTTGCATATCCTTTTTTGCCATGTCGGCACACTTCTGACGCCACCATAGAGCGGCAATCTCTAAGTGGTACAACATAGCAGTGTTGATCTTAGCCTAATCATCCCTCACTTTGGTGTGCTCGAATTAGTTCTCCTAGTTCCAAAGGAAGTTTTCCACTTAATTTGCACAAACACCTTTGAACATTGGTCCATTGAGAGCCTCGATCTTCATCTCTCTTGTCACGGTAATATTTTTGGCTGCCTCGGTCGGGCTAGATGTTATCATCCTCAACTGTGAAGAAGTCGGCATAGAAACTATGCACCTCTGCCTCATACACTTTGGGACTGTCATGAACAGATGTGTCCACTACTGGAATTCATAGATATCAGCTAGTTGGCGCATTCCTGGCATGTCAAGGATATCAGGGGGGAAATGTGCAGCCCCATATTCTCAAATTGTCCCTTCCCTCATCCTTGGCCACATTCACATTGGTCTTCTTGGAGGAACCAAGTTCCTCATTGGCACCAGCCTTCCACTTCACTGATTTTCTCACACTCTTCCCTTTGTCTGCAGATTTCTTGGACACCTTCTCAGCAGACTCCCCAGCCACTCTTTCACCAAACTCCTCAACTACTCTCTCACCAGATTTCTCAACTACTTTCTCACCGGATTTTTCACCTTCGACATTGCTCAAACCCATCTTACTCACTGATGACTCTTTCCTGGACATTGGAGCTGTAAGTTTCTTTGAGGACTTACAAACTAAGGAACCAGGTTCCTCATTCACCTCATCATCAATATCAACAACTAGTGCTAAAGGTACTACCTTCTCGTTTACAACCTTTCCATCCTTTACCAATCGCCTCTTCTTCTTATCGTCTTTGCTTTTCCTTAGAACTGAATCAAGAGCTTCCTTCTTGCGCAACCTAGTGGTAGGTCTCGTAGGAATTGACTCCTGGGGAGTTGCCTTTCTACTCCTAGCACTAATGAAGCTCGCAAGAGCCACATTGTCATAGTCTTCTTCACTATCCTCATTCTCCTCCTTAGATAGAGATCTCATTTCAGGAACAACAATTTATAATGGCTCGGCATAGAAATGAGGAGAAAGATTGGTATCAGTACTGACCTAGGGTCCTTGTGGAGAACCAGGGGTTTTATCCCAAGTAGAAGTAGAGGGCTCCTCTTGTTCGGAGGGATCAGGTCCTTAAGCTGGTCCCCCAGCAGTACTGTCAGGTGCCAAAGTTTTGACAGGCACCAGTTCCCTACCCTCTACCTGTGTACCATTATCTTCCCCCTGAGACCCATTGGTTTCAGACACACCCTCAGAACCTTCAACCAGAATTCACTCAGCAGCTATTGACACCATATTCTCTATAGCCTCTTGTTCTTGCAACTCCAAAGTAAACTCAGAAGACATAGGAAGATCATTACCTATAGAATCAGCAGCATTCAAATCAAGGCCTGGGGTAGTCATTGCCGATTCATCACTATTACGACCCACACCTTGTTGTACCTCAGAACTTTCTTCCACTGGTAGACTAGAAATTTCCTGATTTTCTTCTCCCTCCACTGTATCTTCTTCGACCATTTGTTCAGTTGAAGCAGAAGGAGAGGTCGTAGCCACAAACTTCTTGGGAGTAGAAGTTTTGTTACTCCGATGAGAACCAGTACTTGATTGGGTTGGAGGCGAGGCAGTGGGTGGTTGTGACTCTAGCTTAGGGTTTGTACTGGATGACACAGCGGTCGTAGACTCTTTTTTGCTCGAAGATTTTTCTCAACAGCCTTGCGGTCAACATCATTGAATTCCTTTCTTGTTTTAGGAACTGTCACTGCTGGCTCACTAATGGTTTTCGTAGGAACAAAGGGCTATCGTAGATAAAATCCCATAGTTCTGAATCTTCAGCCATGATGAAATCATGCATCCTTGTCTTCCACCATCCATAGTATTGGCCGTTGAATCTTGGTGGTCTGTAGGTAGATTGACCTTCTTCAAAGTTTGGTGGAGCAGCCATGAGGATCCTTTCTAGGTGTTAGCCTAATAGAAAGAACCTGCTCTGATACCAATTGATAGAAACTAAGGGTCCACCAAACTATATAAAGAATCGGGTTCTCTATTAGTGCCCACAGAACACACGCACATTGCAGTAACTAAATGACACAATGGAGTTTTATGTGGAAAACTCCCAGCTCACGGGATTAAAAACCACGACCTACCCTTGTAGGATTTCAACTTCACTACTGCGAAAACTTCAGATTACAACCCATTGTAACATAGGAATTAACCGCTTAATCCCTCACTAACTTGTAACAACTCTATTACAAGCCTCTTTGTAATAACTTTATTACAAAGCTTACAACTCGACTAACTCTAGCCAAGACACAAACACAAGGTTTATGATTTTACAAAAGGTTTCCTACACAACGATTCTAACTAAGCTAAGTAGGAATTACAAGTAAAGTACTTTAACAAAGGTACAACACAACTAAGGATATGTAATGACTCAATACAGGAAACTGGTCATTCGTTATGTTGTTCTTTGTTCTTGATGCCCTTGAGAATCACTTGCAGGATTGACACACGCTTGAGAGATTGCTTGATGGATTCTTGAATGTGCAAATTATTGTTTACCTTTGCTTCAATGTTAATATTGTATAGGTGACATCACTTGAATGATGCAAGCATGTTTGGTACAAGAGCATTCCCCATAAAGTAGAATGTTGCATTGTTTGCACTGTTGCATGTGCAGGCAGCAACTTTATAGCTGTTGGGGGGTTGGCTGGTGCAGTCAGCAAGGGAACTGGTGGCCATCTGTTCGCTCTATTGTTCCTTTGACTCTGAATAGTTGAACCACGTCCCTGACTTGAGACTTGTTGTTCTTAAGTACTTGAGGACGTGTAAGACTCCTTATTTGATTTTTATCATTAAGTTTGTTAGATCATCAAAACATAACAAGGATGTAGGTAAAATCAGTATAGATAACCACGAAAGAAATTATTTCGAGGGGATATAGAGATAAATACAAACATACAATTAGATTCGGTTGAGAAAGAACGGAAGGAATGAGGAGTTTGCTACTGAAAGAGGCGAGGAGGACCAAGTTGGCAGTAGATGATACTTGGTAAACATTTCAAATAGCAGTTTATTTGTTGTCTTTTGTTCAGCCCACTACAAGAAATTTGGGTTTGGGTCAAGCTTCAAATGTCAAAATTGGCTTCAAATGCCTTTTATTCTCATATCTTAGACTAAATCATATTTATATTTTTAGTTCTAAAAATTTAATATAATGGAATAAATTGATTATAAATGTCATAAATTGAAAGTAGCTGCTAACAAAAAGTTCTTTCAGCTTATTCAGAGTGGTTAAGAGGACTTTACAAGATACGGAAATGCCAAGAAAGCCGAATGCGTTACATAATTTCTATTACTTTGTGTATATATACGCGAACCTGGCCCTTCTAGATGGTAATTTGTATATTTGTATATAGATAGATAATCATGACAACTTCCTAATTCAGTAAATCTGTGATTCAAGCTAGCGTTTAGTGTGACTTACTGGGATCACTATCTTATTAGTGCAGATAAACTAATCATGTAGTCATTTGGCTAAAAAACAAATGAAAAAAAAAATACATTATATTAAGCTTGATATGTGATGCTAAGACCTTATTTTCGTTTGCACTCACTGAATTTAAAGCATGGTTCACTTTTTGTGCACCGACGGAAGGATATCGGATAGGCATTTGAAGTTCACAAATAAATAGCAATCCAACATGATTATATGATAATAGGTTATGTAGTAAAAGTAAAAAGATTAATGCACTTCGAAAATAACCATGAAAGAACCTTGAGTGAATTAATTTGGGAGTGCATGAGAAAGAAATTACTCATGTTTTACTGTTTTTATGATACTATTTCTTTTTGAAATACAAGTCTTAGGGTATGCGCTTTGCGCATGTACCCCATCCTGATAATATGTTTAAAATAATTATATAACTTTATATTAAAATTATGTTTGAATTATAAAATAAAAGTTTACATAATTTAAATAAGGAAAAAATGTATGTAATAATTTTAACACTAAAAATTTATATACAATTCAAACATGTAAGGATTATATGCACAAAACTTAATTAAAAAATTAAGTAAGGATTATATGCACAAAACTTAATTTAAAACATTGAACTATTAGGGAAATCTTAAATGATAATTTTGGGCAAATGATGATAATGAGTATATAATTACTGACTAACGCGCAATGTTAGTTTCAATTATTGTTCTTATAAAGTTCAAAATTAAATGGTGATGATTTTGGGCATCCGTTTTTATGCTTCCGGTTAAGTTATTAAAGTTATCCGATTCTTCTTTATTTTGAAATTAATTAATAGAATATATTCAATATACATAAATTAAAACGATAAAGTTGTAATAATAATATCTTTATCTCCTCTAAAGTTAGATACTACTATATAATTTGAATTTGATGTACAATCGTTAAGTGTTCCTTTATTAATTAAGTATTTTTGAAATTTGATTTAGAATTAAAGAGTATAATGATAGCGAGTAAGGAGAAAAAATATTAGAATATGTATTTTTTTATAGATAAATGGTATATAATAAGTGCTTGTTTTTAATGTTAAAGGTCATTTAACTTTACATAAGGGTTTGATCTATCGATTTCACGTGAATTTGTAAAGAATACCTTTTGAATATATCTTTTGAAAAACATTATTATTATTGTGTGGCCTAACATTAAATCCTAAAATTATGAATATTTGTTAATTCATATTCTTTTATCACAATTTCTCACAAATTTATCAACTAGTATAAATAACTTAATATATGAAAAACTACATTGAGTCATCTGTTGGAATCAATAAAAAAAGAAAAAAAACTTCCTTTGGTGAACTTTTATATTTAGGTGAATAGCCACCAGATTTGGTAGAATTTTGGATGCCTTGGTGTTCGTAGGCTTTAAAAAATTTCATTCATATAATTTTTACATTGAACTTTCTTTGTTTAAATAGGAGGTAATGGGTTTTCATGGCTTTTTATAATATTGAAATTAGGAAAGTATTATTTTTAGATCTCTTACGTATAAAAGATAGATCTTTCATGTGTAAAATCAAACCTCCTATGTGTAAAAGAAATAGATTGAGTCATAAAACTAAAAATAAGTTTGTAATGGGTCACAATACTATTTGACCCGTTTAAATAGAAGTAGCAAATTCATTAATGATCTCAAACTCATAAACATTACTTAGTAGTTTATTTATAAAAGCAAATTTAGTGCATTTAATTTCGTTATACAAAGAGATACAAATGTCAAATAAGGAAGAATTTAATAACCAAAACTTTAACTAATTTTAAAGTCCTTAAATGTAGGAAAATAACTAAATTACTATTTTGTCCAATGTGAAGTTGTCACGACCCGGATTTCCCACCATCGGGGGGTCGTGATGGCGCCTACTATCGGAGCTAGGCAAGCCAAGTAGTTAAAACATTTTCTGATAACATCTCAACAATAATAATAATAATACGAGTCATTTAAAATAAAATGGAAGTCTTAAAAACATAGATATCTGAAAACCAAATGCGGAAGTTTAACATTTCTCTACCCAAGACTGGTGTCACTAACTCACGAACTACTAAAGAGTGCTAAAAATAAGTCTGAATAGAAGTACATCAATGTTTGTCTCGGTACAAGGAAAACAAACTAATAACATAGAAGGGACTCCGGCCTGCGAACGTCAGCTAGGATACCTCGAAAGTCCCTGGACTGAAGTCAGCTCCCGATCAAATCCTACTGCTGAGGCCCAAAAGCTGCTCCTGAATCTGTGCAAAAAGATGCACAGAGTGTAGCATCAGCACAACCGACCCCATGTGCTGGTAAGTGCCTAGCCTAACCCCGGCGAAGTAGTGACGAGGCTAGACCAGACTACCAGATAAACCTGTGCAGTTATGAAATATATTGCGGAAAATAAACAGGAAATAAGCAGTTACAAAAGGAAGGGGAAACATGCGGTGGGGAGGCAACAGTTAAAACAGGAAGTCTAAACTTAAAGGATAGAACAGCCAACAGAAACTTAAATCCGGAGTAAACACAATTAAGCTATAGCTTGTTGCGGCGCGCAACCCGATCCGATCACATACAATACTTTTGCGGCGTGCGACCCGATCCTCAGCTATCACTGTTGCGGCGTGCAACCCGATCCATAAATAGACAGTGTTGTTGCGGCGTGCAACCCGATCCACAATTATACAGTATTGTTGCGGCGAGCAACCCGATCCACAATTATATAGTGTTGTTGCGGCGAGCAACCCGATCCACAATTATATTTTGTTGTTGCGGCGTGCAACCCGATCCACAATTATATTGTGTTGTTGCGGCGTGCAACCCGATCCATGTATAAATAACACAACCTCGCCCAATCAACAATCACAATCAATGGGGTAAGCTATTTGTTTTATCAGGAAGTACCTCCACTAATACACTTGGATCAAGTCCAACTTTCTCGCTAAGTACTGATCCTTCAGAAAAGGAAGCCATCATACTGCAAATTTTTTTGTGAAAGAAAGGTTGACATTTGCTTTAGTTAGAAAGAACAAAACTATGAAGAGATGAGAAAGAATTCAACATAGAACCTTCCATAACCATATTGACCACAAGCTTCATTGCAGCTCGATTACCAACTTCACCAAGGTAAAATCTTGACTGAGATAAAGGAAGAAAATATTAGGTGGNGGATAGAACAGCAACAGAACTAATACCGAGTAACACAATTAAGACTATAGCTGTTGCGGCGCGCAACCCCGATACCCGATCACATACAATACTGTTGCGGCGTGCAACCCGATCCTCAGCTATCACTGTTGCGGCGTGCAACCCGATCCATAAATAGACAGTGTTGTTGCGGCGTGCAACCCGATCCACAATTATACAGTGTTGTTGCGGCGAGCACCCCAATCCACAATTATATAGTGTTGTTGCGGCGTGCAACCCGATCCACAATTATATAGAGTTGTTGCGGCGTGCAACCCGATCCATGTATAAATAACACAACCTCGCCCAATCAACAATCACAACCAATGGGGGCGAGGGGATAGACAAACAGTAATAGAAAATCCCGGCAAGGGAAACACAAGTAAACAGTTAAATCCCGGCAAGGGAGAAAATCAACAAAACCAATAACACGTCCCGGCAAGGGAGTAACCATCAACTTTTTCTCTTTTCTATACTTCTCACTTATAATTCACTTACATCCGAACCACCGCTCCAAAGAGTCATTTCATATCATATACCTCTTCAATCCGTAACACAACTCGAGTAATTGCTCCACGGAGTTTAGTAATCGTAATATCTGTCTCATGCTCTTTACAGTATATAGTAATCATCAAATAAGCATGGAAGAATCACAACAATTCAGGATAATCTCAATATAAGGACATACGGTCATGCTAGACACCAGTGTATCGATACTCGTCACCATGCCTATACACCGAACTTGACACATAGCAAATAGCAAATAAGACCCTACTCTTATTCCCTCAAGCCAAAGTTAGACCAAACACTTACCTCAAATGCTCCAAAAATCAACTCAAGCCTCTAGTGTAGCTTTACCCCTCGAATTCAGCTCCAACTCGGTCAAATCTATGAAATAATGACCTTAAAATATTAATAATAGCTAAACAAACTAAACCCAGTGCCTAAATATGAATTCCCAACCTTTCTTCCAAAAATTCCAAAATCGACCCCGGGCCCGCTTGGTCAAAACACAAGGTTCGAACCAATTCCATGTTACCCATTCCCCCACGAGCCCGAATATACAATTTGTTTTCAAATTCGATCCCAAAACGAGGTCTAAATCAAAGAAAATTGAAAAGCCCTAATTCTACCCTTTTCCCCCAATTCTTACCATGAACTACATGATTTAGGTCTAGGAATTCGATAAATGATAATAGAAAATGAAGAAAACGAGTTAGATAATACTTACCCAAGAAGCTTTGGTGAAGAAGAGCTTTAAAGATCGCCTATCGGCTGTGGAGAAGATGAGTTCGTGTGTTTTGGGTGAAAAATCCCGTAACTATTCTGTTTTTTGAAGTATTAAAATGACTGGGCAAAAGTGCCTTTCGCGTTCGCGGGAAGGGAGCCGCGTTCGCGAAGGGTAAAGGAGTCGAGGCTACGCGAACGCGGGGACTTGTCCGCGAACGCGAAGAAGGGAAAGCCCACTGGTACGCGAACGCGAGCTGAGTGCCGCGAACGCGAAGAAGCAAATAACTGAGCAAAAATTGCAGAAAATCTGCTACATCTCCTAAGTCCAAAACCACCCCGAACACCTCCGAAAATACTCCCGAGCCCTCGGGGCTCCTAACCAAACATACACACTAAATCAACAACATCCTACGAACTTAACCGTGCGATCAAATCGCCAAAATAACATTATATACATAGAATCAAGCCTCAAATCACATGGTTTTCTTCTAAGCTTCAAAAACTTTCAAATTTGGAACCTATAGTCCGAAACATGTCAAATGTCGTCCGATTTCGACCAAATTTCACAGAAAGCGCTTAAACCATATATAAGACTTGTACCGGGCATCGGAACCAAAATACGAGCCCGATACCACAGTTTTTTAATCAATTTTCATTTCCATTTTCCTTAATAATTTCAGAAAAATAATTTCACAGAAAAATTCTTTTCTCGGGCTCTAGACCTCGGAATTCAACTCCGGGCATATGCACGAGTCCCATATTTTTCTACGGACACTCCGGGACTGTCAAATCACGGGTCCAGGTCCGTTTACAAAAAAGGTTGACCAAAGTCGACTTTAATCATTTTAAAACCACATTTTGAAATTTTTCACAGAATTTAACATATAAGCTTTCCGGCTATGCGCCCGGACTGCGCACGCAAATCAAGGCAAGTAAAAATGAGGTTTTCAAGGCCTCGGAAGCACGGAATGAAGGAGAAAACAGGTGATGACCCTTTGGGTCGTCACATTCTCCACCTCTAAAACAATCGTTCGTCCTCGAACGGACAAAAGAAAGAAGTACCTGAGTCGGAAAATAGATGAGGATAACGGCTCCGCATATCAGACTCGGACTCCCAGGTCGATGCCTCAGGAGGCTGACCTCTCCACTGGACACGCACTGAAGGAAAACTCTTCGACCTCAACTGTCGAATAGCTATCGGCTCCTCCTCATAAGACAGATCCTTGTCTAACTGGACGGTGCTGAAATCTAACACGTGGGCTGGATCACCGTGATACCTCCGAAGCATGGACACATGAAACACTGGATGCACGGCTGACAAGCTGGGCGGCAAGGCAAGTCTGTAAGCCACCTCTCCCACTCGATCGAGAATCTCAAACGGACCAATGAACCTAGGGCTAAGCTTGCCCTTTTTCCCAAATCTCATCACGCCCTTCATAGGCGACACTCGGAGCAAGACCCGCTCACCAACCATGAAGGCCACATCCCGAACCTTACGATCTGCATAACTCTTTTGCCGCGACTGAGCCGAACGAAGCCTGTCCTGAATGATCTTGACCTTATCCAAGGCCTCCTGAACTAAATCTATACCCAATAACCGAGCCTCTCCCGGCTCAAACCATCCGACTGGAGACCGACATCGCCTACCATACAACGCCTCATATGGTGCCATCTGAATGCTGGACTGGTAGCTGTTGTTGTAGGCGAACTCTGCTAAGGGCAAAAACTGGTCCCACGAGCCTCCAAAATCAATGACACAGGCTCGGAGCATATCCTCCAATATCTGAATAGTCCTCTCAGACTGGCCGTCCGTCTGAGGATGGAACGCTATGCTCAACTCAACCCGTGTGCCCAACTCTCGCTGAACTACACCCCAGAAACGCGAGGTAAACTGCGTACCCCGATCCGAAATGATAGGCCGGCACACCATGAAGGCGAACAATCTCCCGGATATAAATCTCAGCTAACCTCTCGGATGAATAGGAGACTGCTACAGGAATGAAATGCGTTGACTTGGTCAGCCTATCAACAATAACCCATATCGAGTCGATCTTCTTCCGAGTCAACGGAAGTCCAGTAACGAAATCCATGGTAATCCTCTCCCACTTCCACTCGGGAAGCTCAATCCTCTGAAACAAGCCACCAGGCCTCTGATGCTCATACTTAACCTGCTGACAGTTCAAACATCGAGCCACATATGCAACAATATCTTTCTTCATCCTACGCCACCAATAATGCTGCCGCAAGTCCTGATACATCTTCGCGGCGCCGGGTGAATAGAATACCGAGAACTATGGGCCTCCGCTAAGATCAACTCTCGAATCCCATCGACATTGGGCACACAAACTCGCCCCTGCAATCTCAAAACACCATCATCATCTAAGGTCACCTTCGTGGCACCTCCACGCTGCACCGTGTCTCTCAGGACACACAAATGGGGATCATCAAACTGCC
>NW_017670778.1:182487-244887 GCF_001879085.1 Nicotiana attenuata | reverse complement strand
TACTAAAGAGTGCTAAAAACAAGTCTGAATAGAAGTACATCAATGTTTGTCTCGGTACAAGGAAAACAAACTAATAACATAGAAGGGACTCCGGCCTGCGAACGTCAGCTAGGATACCTCGAAAGTCCCTGGACTGAAGTCAGCTCCCGATCAAATCCTACTGCTGAGGCCCAAAAGCTGCTCCTGAATCTGTGCAAAAAGATGCACAGAGTGTAGCATCAGCACAACCGACCCCATGTGCTGGTAAGTGCCTAGCCTAACCCCGGCGAAGTAGTGACGAGGCTAGACCAGACTACCAGATAAACCTGTGCAGTTATGAAATATATTGCGGAAAATAAACAGGAAATAAGCAGTTACAAAAGGAGGGGGAAACATGCGGTGGGGAGGCAACAGTTAAAACAGGAAGTCTAAACTTAAAGGATAGAACAGCCAACAGAAACTTAAATCCGGAGTAAACACAATTAAGCTATAGCTTGTTGCGGCGCGCAACCCGATCCGATCACATACAATACTGTTGCGGCGTGCAACCCGATCCTCAGCTATCACTGTTGCGGCGTGCAACCCGATCCATAAATAGACAGTGTTGTTGCGGCGTGCAACCCGATCCACAATTATACAGTGTTGTTGCGGCGAGCAACCCGATCCACAATTATATAGTGTTGTTGCGGCGAGCAACCCGATCCACAATTATATAGTGTTGTTGCGGCGTGCAACCCGATCCACAATTATATAGTGTTGTTGCGGCGTGCAACCCGATCCATGTATAAATAACACAACCTCGCCCAATCAACAATCACAACCAATGGGGGCGAGGGGATAGACAAACAGTAATAGAAAATCCCGGCAAGGGAAACACAAGTAAACAGTTAAATCCCGGCAAGGGAGAAAATCAACAAAACCAATAACACGTCCCGACAAGGGAGTAACCATCAACTCTTTCTCTTTTCTATACTTCTCACTTATAATTCACTTAACATCCGAGCCACCGCTCCAAAGAGTCATTTCATATCATATACCTCCTTAATCCGTAACACAACTCGAGCCATTGCTCCACGGAGTTAAGTAATCATAATCTCTGTCTTATGCTCTTTACAGTATATAGTAATCATCAAATAAGCATGGAAGAATCACAACAATTCAGGATAATCTCAATATAAGGACATAACGATCATGCTAGACACCAGTGTATAGATACTCGTCACCATGCCTATACACCGTACTCGACACATAGCAAATAGCAAATAAGACCCTACTCCTATTCCCTCAAGCCAAAGTTAGACCAAACACTTACCTCAAATGCTCCAAAATCAACTCAAGCCTCTAGTGTAGCTTTACCCCTCGAATTCAGCTCCAACTCGGTCAAATCTATGAAATAATGACCTTAAAATATTAATAATAGCTAAACAAACTAAACCCAGTACCTAAATATGAATTCCCAACCTTTCTTCCAAAAATTCCAAAATCGACCC
The DNA here is from genome assembly GCF_001879085.1 of Nicotiana attenuata. Classification (NCBI taxonomy): domain Eukaryota; kingdom Viridiplantae; phylum Streptophyta; class Magnoliopsida; order Solanales; family Solanaceae; genus Nicotiana; species Nicotiana attenuata. Next base: position 243,418 of record NW_017670778.1, on the reverse strand, counting down.
CGGGCCCGCTTGGTCAAAATACGAGGTTTGAACCAATTCCATGTTACCCATTCCCCCACGAGCCCGATTATACAATTTGTTTTCAAATTCGACCCCAAAACGAGGTCTAAATCAAAGAAAATTGAACAGCCCTAATTCTACCCTTTTCCCCCAATTCTTACCATGAACTACATGATTTAGGCCTAGGAATTTGATAAATGATAATAGAAAATGAAGAAAACGAGTTAGATAATACTTACCTAAGAAGCATTGGTGAAGAAGAGCTCTAAAGATCGCCTATGGGCTGTGGAGAAGATGAGTTCGTGTGTTTTGGGTGAAAAATCCCGTAACTATTCTGTTTTTTGAAGTATTAAAATGACTGGGCAAAAATGCCCTTCGCGTTCGCGGGAAGGGGGCCGTGTTCGCGAAGGGTAAAGGAGTCAAGGCTACGCGAACGCGGGGACTTGTCCACGAACGCGAAGAAGGGAAAGCCCACTGGTACGCGAACGCGAGCTGAGTGCCGCGAACGCGAAGAAGCAAATAACTGGGCAAAAATTGCAGAAAATCTGCTACATCTCCTAAGTCCAAAACCACCCCGAATACCTCCAAAAATACTCCCGAGCCCTCGGGGCTCCTAACCAAACACACACACTAACTCAACAACATCCTACGAACTTAACCATGCGATCAAATCGCCAAAATAACATCATATACATAGAATCAAGCCTCAAATCACATGGTTTTCTTCTAAGTTTCATAAACTTTCAAATTTGGAACCTATAGTCCAAAACACGTCAAATGACGTCCGATTTCGACCAAATTTCACAGAAAGCGCTTAAACCATATATAAGACTTGTATCGGGTGTCGGAACCAAAATACGAGTCCGATACCACAGTCTTTTAATCAATTTTCATTTCCATTTTCCTTAATAATTTTACAGAAAAATTCTTTTCTCGGGCTCTAGACCTCGAAATTCGACTCCGGGCATATGCCCGAGTCCCATATTTTTCTACGGACCCTCCGGGACCGTCAAATCACGGGTGCGGGTCCGTTTACCAAAAATATTGACCAAAGTCAACTTTAATCATTTTAAAGCCACATTTTGAAATTTTTCACATAATTTAACATATAAGCTTTCCGGCTACGCGCCCGGACTGCGCACACAAATCGAGGCAAGTAAAAATAAGGTTTTCAAGGCCTCGCAAGCACGGAATGAAGGAGAAAACAGGTGATGACCCTTTGGGTCGTCACAAAAGTATATTTTTAAGGGTAAAAAAAGTGAACGATATTTTGCTAAGGGTCTTCGTACTTTTAATATAACTAGTCTTAGGGTACGCGCATTGCGCGTGTACCCCGCCTTAATGGATACAATTTTTTAGAAATCACATCAATATTACATTAAAAATTATGTTCCTAAAAATGATGATTGTTGATCCTATTTAATTGACACAACAAAAGGTAGAAACTTTGACCCATAGAAGTCCTCAATCAATATAGTCAACTTAAATTTTATATTTCACAAGTTATGAGGCAAGATTATACATCTCGATCAACATTGTGAAGATGTTTTGTTTGAAAAATGAAATACATTAATAATTCCTTTGAAAAATATCAATGACTATTTATTTAAGGAACAAACATATATAAAAAGGTTAAGAAAAAATGAAATGAGCTAAATACAAGATTATATGACTGTAGTAATTATATTAACACATCTACTATTCTAACGGTACAAATTCTCCCATAAGATATAAGCTTGCCAATGCTTGAAATATAAAATAGTTGACAATATCATGTGCAAAGTGAAGTAGATGGCTTTCAATTTGTAAGATGATTCTTCAAAATGTAATGTATACGGGTACTAAAGGTTTTTAATGATTTTAGAAATTATTTAGTGTAACCTAAAATTTTGATGTAACCTAAAATTTTAAAATATTCTCTTAATCCAATTTTAAAAAATTTTACTTAATTTTTGTTTTAATCTATTATTGAATGTAAGTAATCTATTACGTAGTTTTTACTTGCGTTTATTATAAAAATTATATGCTGAGTTATAAAATTAAAATTAAAAAATAATAATTTAAGTTCCTAAAAATGGTGACATATTTGGCTAACTCGGTAAAGAATTGATAAAATATCAACGAAGCACTTGAAAATGATACAAAATTTTACAAAGACATATACCACTGAATTGCGCTCTCAGTTGTTTTTATTGGTTTTTCCTTCTTTTTTTGTTCTCCCAAGATTTTTTTTTTAAATTTTTTCCTATAATATAAAAAGAGAAGAACAGGATTAGTTGTAAGGAAAAAAAGAAGTTAAAGATTCCACCAAGCTGATCCATCGTTGACACCATATAAGGACACATTAATTCAAATAGCTAAAGATTTGGAGTTTTTTGGTAAGGTTTTAATTAATTTTCACTTAAATATTAGGATTTCTTACCTAGTTCAATAAGAAATTATTTAATAACTAAAGTTTCTTAGATTTCAAAATCCTAAATATTAGGATAATAAATTAAATTACAATTTTGTCCAGATTTTTGTTTTTAATGGGTAAAAAAGGCGAACGACATTTCACTAAGGGGCTTCGTGCTTTTAATATAGTACTAGTCTCTGTAGACGTGCGCTGCACGAATATCTTGTGTCAAATATTATAAACACGTACCATAAATAATTGTTAAATTTAGAATATGAGTTGCTTAAAATAGAGGTTTTATATATATGTAAGGCAAACCAAATCATAATTAATAGCGTTGTGATAATCAAATAACAGAATGGAACTAAATAGTTTAGAATTACACAATGATACAAATAAATTTATAAATTTGTTAAAGAATAAAAATAATATTTAATATTAGTTTTTATGCAGGTTGTTTTTCGTAATGAAAAGTATAGTAACTTTATCCAAATTCATAAATATTTTCAGCTTTACCAATTTATAGTTGTATTAAAAGTTCTAGGTATTGATAGAGTGGGAATTTGATGTCCGTATATGTGGAGTTCTAATCTAGAAAGAATTTCATTCTTGGGTAATATATTTGGAATATTACAATTACATCCATCTCTAACTCGAATTTTTAAGGGCATAAAAGTCTATCAAAGTTTCGAGGATATTTTAGTCATCCAACATTTAGCAAAAATTATTCGTGCTTTTATAATAATATAGATAGATAGACTAGTCTCTGTAGACGTGCGTTGCCACGTCGTCTATAAATTTTTTTGTCATTTAGTAGAAATTTTATGTAAGAAATAATAATATTTTTATTCTAATTAATATTCAGAACATATTTGGTACTACGAAGAAGAAATTAAAGTAGTAGAAATATTAAATGTTTGCACTTCTTGATTGGGTGTCGTGATATGCAATCCTTGTGGTAGATAAAATTAATAATTTCTCATTATTCTTCAAGCAAAGATATAAAACTTAAGAATATGCCATGTATGCAATTTGATTGATAAAAATAAAACAAATCACAATACCAAAATAAAAAGTTAAAACTCCATGTATGCAATTTGATTATATTGTATATCAGCATACGTAGCATCTAACGTAAATAGAAGAAAGAGAGGAAATTATGAACGTGAACTTCTAATTCAAGTAGGGTCGACTTTGTAGGGCCGATATATGTGTAGTTTAAATCGAAAAAGAATTACATCATTAAGTAATTTACCTTTAGATCCTTAAATTATATAAATATTTAAGGACATAAAATTAGATCAATATTTCGAGGATATTTTAGTCGTTCAACATTTAGCATAAATTATTCGTGCTTTTATAAATAATATAGATATATATAGATAGATAGATAGATAGATAGATAAATAGATAGAAATAGATAGATATAAATAAATATAGATACATATAGATTACCGGAAAAAAATTAGAAGGCACGAAATACCAAGGAGCTGCTAAGATTAATAGTTGGCATGTGAATCATTAATTAATAAGGTATCAATTCAATAGGTGTCAGGATCGTAACCGAAGACTAAACCAAGAGAATTTTACTTGGTTAATATGCTAAATATAAATGGCAAGTAAATAAGTGCCGTATAAAGTTAAACTTTAAATACCAAAAATTCTAGGCCTTCTTCCATAATTTAAATAACAAAAAAAAAGAGTAAATTTTAGTTGATTTTAAAGTCCTAAATATTATGAAAATAATTAAATGACTATTTTGTTTAATGAAATTTCAATTTTAAAATGGTAAAAAAGGTGAACGATATTTTGTGAAGGGCATTCGTGCTTTTAGTATAGCATGAATTAATTAAATTATAAGTTTACAACTTTGTCCAATCTAAAGAGCTATTTCTAAAGGGTAAAAAAGAGTACGACATTTCGTTGAGGGCCTTTGTGTTTTTAATATAGTATAGATATTGGAATATTAAATTTCGAAGTTTTTTATACTTTTTAAACAAAATTTTGTAATTTAATGATTTAAATTCATTAAACTAATTTTACTTTACTTTAAGTCTATCGAAAATATCGTTTCTACCTTTACAAGATAAGGGTAAGCTCCGCGTATATTTATACTATCCTCCCCAAGTCTCACTTTACTACATAGGTTGTTGTAAACTAAGGTTACTTTATAGTCCGTTTGGCCAAGCTGCAAAAATCAGCTTATTTTGAGAAGTGCTTTTTTTCAAAAGTGCTTTTCTCAAAAGTACTTTTGGTGAGAAGCAGTTTGTGTTTGGCTAATTAGTTTGAAAAGCACTTCTGAACAGCAATTAGTATTTGGCCAAGCTTTAAAAAACTACTTCTAAGTATATTTTTCTCAAAAGTGTTCTCAAAAAAGTACTTTTGGAGAGAAGCTACTTTTTTCTACTTCTCCAAAACTGTTTCTGCTTCTCCTCAAAAGCACTTTTTTCCTTTCAAAAGCTTGGCCAAACACCTCAATTTAAAAAACACTTTTGGCCAAAAAGAAGCTTGGCCAAACAGGCTATTAACTTGGTGTGATGTTTGTGCTATTTCAACCACTACTTTATATTTTCTTTAACTCCAACATAAATTAATTCAACATATCTTAAATTATTTGTGCCAATCAAACGTCTTCTCATGAAAACACCGGATAATTACAGTCAGTCGATGCGGGATTGTATCCCCTCCAGTACTATTTTGTCCATTAATCTTCAATAGAGTGTTTGATATGTGCCACGTGGATAGAAGGTAATTAATTGTTTTGAATTTTTCTCATTATTCTTGGCCCTTAATCGTCTCTTTAATGCAACAAAAAAGCAAAAATTATATTCTAACAAATTGAAGGACTGGTATAATATCTTAATTAATTACTTTATATAAAAAACGGAAGGCAAACCTAATCTTTATTGAAATCAGTGCTAATTTAATTATTATTTCCTTTATAATGCATCCAAGTATTTCTTAATTGTAGTTTAGTTGTATAAAACAAACGCCTTCTAACATAGTATGTGATTTTTTAATGTACTGATTTGATATAATTTTATTCTGATAAACTTTACTGCTATTCAAGTTTACAATGTAAGTAATGAAGCCCATTATTTGATATTAAATTTGAGCCGTAAGAGAAAAATTTAGCTGATTTTTGACATTATTAAAAGAAAAAATGAATTATTGGAAATTGCCAAGAATTAGGGTAAAGTGGAATAGAATACCAGTGTACTAAAATTATAAACAACTTTAAAGTACAACTACGCACACTTAATTTTTTCTTTTTTTTTTTTATGTCAGAAACTAACTTCAATGGCATGAAATTTAAAGAAATATTTATGCTAAAATAATTATCATGAATAATGAAAAAAAATCCAAACCATAGATTACAATGCAAGTAATGAAGCCCATTATTTGATATTGAATTTGAGCCGTAAGAGAAAAAATCCAAACCATAGATTACCTTTTGTCCACATGGCACATATCAAACACTCGATTGAAAATTAATGGACAAAATAGTACAGGAGGGGATCCAATTCCGACTGGGGATGCATCAAAATCGACAAGATTTGGTCGTGTCGATGATAAATTAGACGGTCAAACTTCAGCGTGAAGTAAAGAAAGAGAATGCGACCAAAACTTGAAGCAAAAAGCTTTCCAGCAAATTAAATTAAATGATGGCTAAAACCGCTTCAAAGTTTTGTGGCAAAATGAAGACCACGTACTTGGCAGCGTGCATAATGCTAAACTCCTCAAGAGCATGACGAAATTAATTATTCACGAACTTTCTTTGATAAGTGATAACGGCAAGTCATATTCAATACTCTCTTCGGTCCAAAATAAGTGATTTTTTGGCCTTTTCTTGTGTAAAATAAGTGATTTTTTTAATATTGCCATTGGAGTTAATAATGTTGGAGTATGTATCAGGAGTATTTATGTGAAGAGATAGTAAAGGTTAATATGATTAATTTCATTGTTAATTAATGTTAAAAGGTGAATTTCTTAATCCGTGTGAAAACGGCTAAAAAATCACTTATTTTGGACCGGAAGAAGTAGAATTTAGTTTAAACATTCTTTATCATCAAGGAGGATAATTGAACCGCCTAATATATGCGTAATTTATACAACATGAATTCTCTATTTAGCCATATAGAGCGTTCCTACATAATTTCTTGAAAAATTTCTCATGCAATCGTCTTTTTTTTTTTTTTTGAAATGTTATTCATGACAACTCATACGCTCGAAGCAAGATATTGACTAGTTAGACTGTGTCAAATTAGTTTGAGTTCATGCATCGGCAAAATTTAAAAAGAAGGGAAGGGCAACTAACAAGAGGAAAAAGGGAAAGGAAAACTCAGGTTAGTGAGTTAATTAGCAGAAAATCGCCTGGTAGATATGAGTTACCTTATCAGAAAACGAACGTTGAAATTTCACTCATGCCCTGAAGCATTACGAATTACGATAGCATTTTAACATGACAAGTAAAGAGTTTTACTTATATGCCCGCGATTAAGTTATTTATGTTATAAAATAAAGATTAAAAAGTAAATTATCCAAAGACAAGTACAGAGAGACTAATGTATTATTTAATTTCAAATTCATGTACATGATGAACTGAAATCTCTATCTTTTGTAGAAAGGAAGCTGATGTATAAACTGCTTGTAAGTTGCTTCTGCAAGCTGCTGTATAAGTTGCTTGTAAGCTCCTACCACAAGCTATTGTGTAAGCTTCTTGTAAGATGTTATTTTACCAGCTACAGAGAATCTTCTACAGGTGGCACTACGGCATTTTAGGCCTACAACCACCCCTGAGAAGTGTGGCCTAAGATGCCAAGAAGTGTAGCGTTTGGGCAAAGACAACACTTTACAACTTTAGGCAACGCTTTTTGGGGGGTGGCCTAAAGTACCGTAACATTTGACTATTGGCCACGCTTTGTAGGTGTTGCCTTAGAAGCCACGCTTTAAAAGTGTGGCCCATACTGTACAAAGGCCATACTTATATTGTCTCATATAGCCACGCTTTTATGAGATAAGACTACACTTATGAAGCGTGATCTTTGTCACGTTAAAGGCTACGCTTACAAAGTGTGGCTTCTAAAGCAACATTTATCATTAACAATGCCAGATTGACAATCCCTATGGCCACACTTTTTAAGCGTGGCGATTTTCTCTACACTACAAAATTATTTTTCAAATACTTATATTAGCCACAATTTTGTGGTTAAAAAACTATATTTGTTTGCATCAAATTCTGTTCACACACACACACACACACACACACACACACACACACACACACACACACACACATATATATATATACAAGACTAATTAAATTAAGTAATAATAAAGTAANTTCTCACACACATATATATATCAAGCATTAAATTAGATAATAAGTAATAGAATAAAAATAATTCAAATGCATATACTTAAAATAAATTTCAACAAAGAAACATCCTTTGTGTACTGTCTATAGTAATAAAGCACTGTTGGTTCAAGAGTTCACTCGCAAAGACCTCTACAAAACTAAATGTATTCATATTTATAGAATCAATAAAAATAAACATCCCAATTGTTCAAAAGGTCTTCACCATTCACTTTAATGAATCAAATTGATTTGTGACCACCATATCCAATTGCATCACCCGTATTTTCCTACACATTCAAAATGAAATTAAAAATTAGGAAGAAACATATATATAGTATACACTGGTTAGAAAGCATGATTTTGTAAGTTAAGATTGAGGTAGTTTTTGGAATTGGGAAATATAAGTACCTTTTCAAGACTTGGGGCGTGAGTTGAGCCAGAAGAATGTGGTAGATTTTGGCCTCTCATAGCTCGTGCACTACTTGCATCAACTGGTGAAGGAATATTAGATCCAACACACCCTTGTATATCATGAAAATCCAGTCCAGGGTTGTTTTTCACAAATTGACTAAAAAAATATCGCATTTCTTCTCTCATCATTTCCTTCATTTCTTCCTTGAGAGAAGTTATTCATTGTCATGCTTTTGTTTAAGCTTGGTCATTTCTTCATCTTTTTTCAGAGAGCTTGTCGTCACCGATCTACCATAGCATCTAACCCGACCGGGCTGCTCCTTTCCAAATACAGCCATGAATGCATCATCTGTTGTTTCTCCGGAACTTTGACGATTCTGAAGTTCAGACTGTCAAAAAAATATTATTGCACATCACTTACACGTCCAGATAGAAGGAACACTAAAATAACTTTCAACAAGTCAAGTTAGATTAAAAAAAAAATTAGCAGACCTCAGAATTTAGCCAAGAATGTCAATAGAGTTTTCAGCAACAAGGATCGTAACCAATTTAATATGAAGTTTCAAACAAACAGAACTGATGTGTGCATGTTAATGCTAAGTCTTCTGGGATTACACATAATGTTGTAGGCCAAGCTGATGATGGTACAAGGGGAGTTGTTCCTACTGTCGCATCAGGTCGTGAAAATGATGTAGCAGGGAGCAGAGGAGTCTTGAGGTGCAGCTAGTTGAGAAAACTAAGGGTGAAAAATCAGCTAATATTCCTAGTGCTACAAAAGGTGCTACAGTTGCGTCAAGTTTTGGAGTTGCAGCTGCTACTGATGTGCACAAATCTGCTGTGCATGAGAATGAGGCCACGCATCTGTTAGAATCAGGTTCTCAAGCTGTGAATCAATTAAATGATTGAGAGTGGACAGAGGTATCTCGATCTCATCCATCACTTAACAAAAAGAAAAATCCAGACCATGAAAATCAGATTATCGCAGAAATCTTTACTGGTGCACTATGTGAGGATTCAAGGAAAATCAACTGCTCAAACACCTTTGATGCTTTGAATATAGAACATGATCATGCTGTGGGGAGTTTGCATCTTAAGGACATAAGTGCAAGATCAAGAAATAAGCAAGGGAACTCTCCAGACAGAAGGTACAAAAATCACCAAGAATCCTAACCTTTTACCCCCACCACATGCTCACACACCACACTCCCATGTTGTAGAAACCACAAGAACCTGAAAGCAAGTGCTCAATCACACACCTTCAGCAACATCTGCATTACTACTAACTGTTGTTTCTTTTTTACAAGTGCATCTCAGCACTACTAACAGATGTCTTTATGATTTTTAACATAAACCAGATTAAGCAAGACATATTATCAAGATTTATTGAGCTAGGAAAAGACCCTGAGAACAATATGACTGATAAAAGCCTGGGGACATTGTCCTGAATTTTAACATTGGTTGATTTATACTTCCTGCCAAGAGGTTCCTACTCAGGACACTAGAGTTGAAGGAGAATTAGCACAACATATTGACAAGGAGCAAATAATTGATGATGAAATTGAAAAATTCAAAAGCAATGAGAGGGTCAAATGGAGTGGAGGAAGACTGTGGGCTAAACAAACTGAAGAAGATTCAGAAAAAGGGAAATACCTGATGGAATGCAAAGTGAAGAAGAAAACAATGGTGATGCAGACAATGAAGAGGATCAGAGTGTTAATGGCAAGGCCAATGCAAAAAAGAACTCTGAAGAGCAGGGCCTAAGCATAACTGTGGAGGATGCCAACAATCAGCAATCTGTGGAACAAGGTACAGTGGGAACTCAAAGTGCTGCAGTACTTTTGAAAGATTTGGAGACCAATATGATTGATCCAAGAGGGACTAGGAAGGAACTGATTGGTGAATCTGCTACCAAAAATAAGCAAAAGGATAGAGATGCTAACCATATGCCAATTGTAAAACTAAATCCTAAACATCAAGAATAAATCTGTAAAATCATGTGTTGTAAAACAATAAGACTTTCTTACCTCGTCATGACACTTAAGCTAAGCCAAATCCAACTTCAAGTCCACCACAAATCTTCCCGAGCGTGACTTATCTTCTAGAATAAAAAAGTAAAATTAGTAGGATCCACAAAACAAAGACAGAAAGTAGTAAAATTTTAAACCAAGTTTTTTATGAAGATAATATAAATTCTGCGCACCAAAAAGTGTCATGTGCGCATTGGCAAGTATAGTGAAATTTTTTAAATGATAAACTTAATGAGATAGAACACAAACTCCCTTGAGTAGTTTTTAATTCTTCTCCGGATATATCTTTTGGTGCCGAATTATACATATCATTGCACAGTCAATATTTCTCAACTTTCTTCTTGTTTGTCAATTCTCTTTATTTTGCTAACTCACATTCTTATATGATGCTTGCCCATGTTAAGGTAATTACTAACTAGAAGAATAGGTATTGTACTTTATCAGAAAGACAAAAATAAGGAGGATAAGTAATGAGCTTACTAAGAAAGGACATATGTTGTAAACTAGCAAATGTGTAAAAGGAAAATGTATACATATCAGCAAACAATTTAGGATAAAAAATCAGTCACAAGCAGGTCACAAGAACTGAAGTTGCTGCTGTTAGGAAGGCTTTGGGTAAACAGGTTGAAGATGGTGATGTTACAGGTGCAAAAAACGTGAATGATGCTCGTGACAAAGCTGGACAGTCTAGTGAAGCAGCAGCCCAGTTTTCTGTTGATGTGCAGCAGGCAGCACTCTCTAATTCTCACGTTTTGAAGGTACTGATAAGGGCCGGGCAGTCTAATATGCAGAGGGAGTCGGTTTTGCAAGAGAAAATCTAACTAGCTATTATGTTTAACTTATAAATGTGTATTCCCATAAAAGACGAGCGGAAAACGTCGTGGTAATAGAACTCGTCCCTCGAAACATCAGCAGTACAGAGCTTTTGAACACTCCGATAGAACTCACTGCTTCTGTTTCGAATTTCATCGACAAAAGCCGTAATTTCGATCCATCAAATGGCTCTCGCTTCTCGCTTGCTTTCCAAATCCACTCGCCAGTTATGCGCTAGTCAGGTTGTCCTTCGCCCCAAGCATGCAATTCCAATTCGTTCCTTTGCCAAAGAAGCTATTGCTCCCACTGCACTGAAGGGAGATCAGGTGTTGAAGGACATCTTTTATGAGGTTAAGAACAAGCTCGAGACATTAATTGGTGTTCTACAAAAGGAGAAGATCAACATAGATCCAGAAGATCCTGCTGCTGTATCTGAGTATGCCAAAGTCATGAACTCTGTAAGCCAAAAAGCTAATCTCTTATCAGAGTCTCAAACAATTAAGTTCAACATTGAAGTAGAAACTCATGAAATTCCAGATGCTCGGACTTATTTATTGAAACTGAAGGAGATGCGTGTCAAGAGGGGCCTTATCGATGAGCAAGGTATAGAGGATCTGCAGATGGCAGCACTGGATAAAGTTGAGAAAGAAATCAAAAAGCCACTAATGAGGAATGACAAAAAGGGAATAGCTCTTCTAACAGCTGAGTTTGATAAGATCAACCAGAAGCTTGGCATTCGTAAGGAAGATCTGCCTAAATACGAAGAACAGTTAGAGCTGAAGATTACAAAGGCACAATTAGAAGAACTGAAAAAGGATGCTCTTGAAGCAATGGAAACTCAGAAGAATAGGGAGGAGTTCAAGGATGAGGAGATGCCCAGCGTGAAGTCTCTGGACATCAGAAACTTCATTTAAAAATGATATTTTCTTCAAGACTTATTTTTCTTTTGCACCTTGTTGATCTCCTGCTAGCCTTGAACATAAATTTTCTTATACCTAAACGTGTAGTTGTAACAGACATCCAAGAGGCTGCCTTCTGAATAATAAGAGGTCTGACCAAGAATTTAACTTTTATATAATTTTGGGGCCCGAGTATCTGTCTGCTCCTTATTTGCAACTGATCTTGGTCAGTTGTTTTGTGCACTCTATACTTGATTTCAATGAAAGAGAACTAAGATGCGTGATTGTATCACAAAAAAACTTATAAATGTCAATATAAAAAATACATCTGTATTCATTTATTGATGCAATAATTTTTTTCCTAGTCGTATCAATGATGATGAATGCGATAGGTGAAAATAAAAATTGGAAAACACTCAAATCCAATATACATGTAAATATTATTACTGTTTTCGGATAATGATTTTTTCTATGAATAGAGAGTTGACTAGATCAGACCCAATGGTAAATTTAGTAACCTTCACGTTACACTATTTTTCCAGCTACTATCATCTCAAAATTTAAGCACCGACACAAAGATCCACTACCCCAAAAGAAAAATACTCACACAACCAAAACTAAAGGAGAAGTTTGTGATGGCTAAACAACTAAATTGGTGCAAATAACATAACATCTTAAAGAACCCATAAACAATTAATCACAAGAAAACCAACGAAATACACAAAGTAAGCAAACAAATTAGTCTATTTAACCAACGAAATACACAAAGTAAGCAAACAAATTAGTCTAATTTCGTTTACCCAGAACCCAAATTAATCTATTTAACCCAAGAAAAAAAACACAAAGTAAGAAAACAAATAAAGGTCCAAAACAGTACATATCAATAAATCTATAGTTACCCAGAAGCCAAATCAGTGTAAATGAAAACCCAAATTAACGAAGCATGCCCAAAATTAAACAAAACAAAATTACTTCTTTTTAGCCCAAGAATCTGAAATTATAAAAAGTTCAAACTTTGAATATAAAAGAAAGATTGTACAGAGGTACCCAGATATTGTACACAATAAAAGATTATTTTTTCATCCCCATTACTAAGAAACTAGAAAAGTTGAATCTTAGAACAAAACAAAAATTTGAAAAAAATAGAGAAGTTTTGAGCAAAGAAATACTTACCAATAGAGAAAGGGATGGAGATTTGCAATATATGGGTGAGAGTAATCTGAAGACACATGCAACAGAGAATTGAAAGGAGTAAATTAGGTTAAGGTGAAGCTGCGCGCAGTGAGAGAAAAATTTGGGAAAAGGACGATGATATTGTACTGGGGGGAAATATTTTCGTTAATTATAATATCTGGGGGGAAATTTTGGAGTGAAATTTTTAGACTTTTGCCTTTAGTTCCTAACTGAACGTCTTTAGAATTATTAGAATTGGGGAAAATATTTTATAAAGTGCAATATTGGAGGGAAATTTTTGGGGAAATATTTTATAAAGAATTTTTAGGGTATGCTTGTAAAGTATTGTATTTAATATGACAATATAACAACCCTTTAAAAACGTAGCAATACACCTAAGAAGCATGGCCAAAAATTTTAGATTTAGGCAACACTTAAAAAATGTTGTCTTTATATTTAAAAGGAACGCTTTATAAGTGTTACCTTAAAAGCTGTGGCCGAAGACTATACTCAAAAGCCACGCCTAAAAAGTGTTCCTACAGATACTTTTGACAATACTTTTTAAGCGTTGCCTAAATTAGTGTGGCTGTAGGCATAAAATGTTGTAGTGTGGTAATATTTATTCACAACGGAGTACCAAAATTATAAGCTTCTTCGGGAGGCTTATTTCTAACAGAGTACTAAATAGATAACATATTTACGGCGGAGTCCAATATGAATACGCTTCTTCAGGAAGCTAATTTAGTACTAAATGGACATCCACAATATAATATATTTTAACACTACCCCTTGGATATTAATTAAAAGATAATGTGCCTCATTAAAACCTTACTAGGAAAAAAACCCGTGAGAAAAAAATTCTAGTGAAGAAAAAAGAGCACATATTTAGTAATACGCATTGCTAGCTGCCTCATTAAAAACCTTATAAGAAAATCTCTCTGGGAACAATAGTTCGCATTTGCCAACACAGGCCTAGGCTGGGTGACATCGCATTTGTGAGGAAAGTGCTCGCATTTGCAACTGGATTGGACCGCTTTTGCGATCATCTTGGTCGCATTTGCGACCCTTGGAAACCTAGGACAGAGCATTTGCGATGGGAGCAGACTTCGCAATTGCAAAGTCAATGTTGCATTTGCGACTTCCCTTTTTGCTAACAAGTGCCGCAATAGCGAGTCATTCTTCGCAATTACGAGGGATCACAATTGCAAACCCAGTGTCGTAATTGCGATATCTGCGCCTGAATATAGGGTATGAAAATCGAGATTTGTGTATCATTCTCTCATTTTAGAACCCTAGACTTGGTAGGAGGCGATTTGGAGAGGGAATTTTCACCTACAATCATTGAGTAAGTGATTTTGATCTATTTCAATTATATTACATGATTATACATGAGGTTTAACATCAAATTCATGAGAATCTAAGAGAAATTTTTGGGAATTTTGTCTATATTTTGAAATATTAAAAATTTGGGATTTGAGAGTCGAATTGGACTCGGATTTTGAAACAAACTACATATATAGACTCATGGAGTTATGGGTAGTCAAGATCTACCTTTGGACTTGGGTTTTGACTGGGCGGCCCGGGGTTGAATCTTGTTGACTTTTTCCAATTTTGTCAAAGATCGAATCGTTTTCACTCGTGTGTAGTTTCTAAAGCTTATTTTGAATTATTTGAACAATATTTGGCTAGATTCGACTGGTTTGGAGGCTAATTCTAAAGGAATGACCTTTGTTGAGTGTTGATTTGATTGCGGAAAGAGGTAAGTGTCGTATCTAATCTTGACTTGAGAGAATTAGGACTCGTTGAATATTGTTTATGTGGATTATTTTGGGAAAACAACATATATGCATGGTGACAAGTGTATATGCATCGTCGTGGGATTTAGCATGCGCGATTGGGCTATTTATTTTCATATCTTCGTTATTCCATGTTATCTCTTGTTATATGCTTTAACTGTTGCATGTTCCTACTTGACATATATGCTTTTCTTGTTAAATTGTTATCTAATTGTTACTTGCTTGATTTGTTCATTTCTTACTCAATAATCTTCTTACCTGCCACTTGTTCCTATTTGCCTTAATTGTATATTCTTATTGTCACATGTATTACCTGCTTCCTATGTCCTTATAATACTCGATGCACTTAATTATGTTATTTTGCTTATGTGAGCCGTTTAACTATTTTCACGACCCGAAATCCCAACCTCGAGGTTCTGATGGCGCCTAACATCTACTTGCTAGGCAAGCTGGCGTGAAACAAAAAATTAACTGATTTCAACAATGTATAATCAGATATTAACAATGATAATGATATAAGTCTGAAGTAGAGTAAAATGATACCGAACAACGAAGCCTAAACATAACCCAAAAGCTGGTGTCACAAGTACATGAACATCTAGAGTGCTACAAACATGGTCTGAATAAAATACATTATTTTGAAACTCAATAAAACAATAAAGATAGGAGGGATGGGAACTTCAGGACTGGGGATGCCATGCAGTTGTACCTCAAGTCTCTATTAGCAACTGATATCGAGCAAAAGCTACTGAATGCCGCTAGGACCAACTCCGATATCTGCACAAGAAGTGCAGAGCGTAGTATGAGTATAACCGATCCCATGTACTCTGTAAGTGCCGAGCCTAACCTCGACGAAATAGTGACGAGTCTAAAGCGGATCACTTATAATAACATGTACCCAGTAATAATAATAATAATAACAGGAAAAGAAGCAGGAATTGGAACTAAAGCAATTAAATCATGAAAATGAATTCAAACCTTAACATCAGAAAGCTCAGAATAACACATCTCATAATCTCATATAAAAATGCCGAGGCCTACTCAACACTAACAACAAGTACACCATATACAAACTGTTGCGGCTTGCAACCCGATCCCACCGTATCATCATTTATCAATGTCAAGTACCACATATATAATCCTTCGCGGCACGCAACCAAATCCCACCATATCATCATTTATTAATATCATAATCCGTCTTATTCCACCATTTCAATTCTTTATCTTTTAATTTTAGTTGCGGCATGCAACCCGCTCCCCAAACAATTTTAATTAACATAAACAATCCAATAACTCAATTTACAAGAATTTCTACATCAAAAGAGTAGAAGTACAAGGCAATAAAGGACCACAAGACAATCAAAGAATGCAACAAATATTACAAAAAATAATAGGACAAGTAAAACATGTGACAATCAAAATGTGCTAGTAAAACAATTAAAGGCAAGTAGCAAATAAGCATGGAGTCATGGAAGAGACGAACAATTTAGAATGAGAATGATTAAATGGCAAATAACAAGTATGGCATAGAAGACATATAAAGCATGTAACAGTCAAGTCATAGAAAGATAATTCACGAAATAGCGAAAAACATGAAAAATAGATATTTTGACGGCGTATATACCCTCGTCACCTTGCATATACGCCATTTTCTCACATAATCCACACAACACATAGTTCAAAAATTCCTAATTCTCTCAAGTCAAGGTTGAATCCAACACTTACCTCACTCCACAATCAAATCAAAGCTCAACATGGGCCTTTTCTCTAGAATTAGCCTCCAAACCGATCAATTCTAACCAAATATAGTTCAAACAATTTAAAATGAGATTTAAAAATTACCCACGAGTGAAAAAGATTCAATCTTTAATGATTTTGGAAAAACTCATAAAAGTCAACCCTAAGCTTGCTTGCTCAAAACTCGAGATTCAGACCAAAACTCAATTACCTATTCACCCCCGAGCCCGATTATGTGATTAGTTTCGAGATCCGACCTCAATTTGAGGTCTAAATCTCAAATTCTCAAAATCCCCATTTTTTAAAACCTAAAATCCCTAATTTCTACCATGAAAAAGCATTGATTAAAGGTTCAAAATCAATGGGTGTTTATGAAAAAGAAAGAAAACAAGTTAAAATCTACTAACCTATGAAGTTGGGGTGAAAATTCTCTTCAAAATCTCCTCTAGGCCGCGCTCAAACTTGGAAATGGTGAAAAATGGGTTGAATCCCTACTTTGGGATATTAAGTCACTGGGCGTCAGGCCTTCTTCGCGTTCGCGAAGGGCCTGACACAATCGCGAAGAGCAGCGGCCCAAGTGGCCTTCACGTTCGTGAGGGCTGCACACGTTCGCGATGGCCTGTCCCCCCTGGCCTTCGCATTCGCAAACCTAGGCTCTCATTCGCATAGAACAACCCTGCCTCCCCCCAGAATCCTTCAACCCATAACGTTCGCGAGTGAAGGGTTGCGTTCGCGAAGGTTAATCCCTCCGATGCCTTGCGTACGCAACCGTTTTTCTGCATTCGCATAGAAGAAAAACCACCCCAGCCGAAGTTACCCTTTGTGACCGTGGGAGTTGCTTCGCAATCGCGAAGAACAAAACACCAGACATCAGAAAACCAGCTGAAACTACAACCTGTAAGTCCAAAAATGACCCGTAGCCTATCCGAAACTCACCCAAGCCCCTCGGGCTCCAAACCAAACATGCACACAAGTGTAATAACATCATACGAACGCGCTCATGCGATCAAAACACCAAAATAACGCCTAGAACTAAAAATTAGATATCAAAATGCATGCAATTTTTCAAAGAAACTTAAGAACTCTCAAATTCACAACCAACGTCTGAATGATCTCAAATCAACTCCATTTTGCACCAAATTTTGCAGACAAGTCATAAATAGTAAAATGAACTTATACCAAGTTCCAGGACCGAAATCTGAACCCGATAGCTATAATGTCAACCTACGATCAAACTTCAGAATTCTTTAAACCTTTAACAAATCACGTTAAATTGAATTAGGAACTTCCGAATTCAATTCCAGGCATACGCCTAAGTCCCAAATCACGATACGGACCTGCTAAGACTATCAAAATACCGATCCAGGTCCGTTTACACAAAATATTGACCGTAGTCAATTCAAATTATTTATGGTAAAAATTGACACTTTCTTTAATTTTTCACATAAAGATATTTCGGAATAAGACACGAACTGCGCATGCATATCAAGGAACGCTAAACCGAGCTAATCGAGATCTCAAAACATGGAAATAATATCGGATCATCACATTCTCCACCTCTAAAACAAACGTTCGTCTTCGAACAGACATAGAAAGGTACCTAGACTGGTGAAAAGGTGTGGGTATCTACTCCGCATTTCGGAATCGGACTCCCACGTAGCTGCCTCGATCGGCTGACATCTCCACTACACTCTAACAGAAGGATAACTCTTAAACCTCAACTTGTCGGACCTGCCGTATGGCTACCGGCTCCTCCTCATAAGTCAAATCCTTGTCCAATATGACTGAGCAGTAATCTATGTGAGCACGTGATTTTTGCCCTATATATGAATTATTCCCAAAATTCAAACAAAATAATTTCTCTTTCATTATTTTACACTTTTGTGAATTTTGTGTTATTTTCTGTTAATTGTTTGCATTTTTATTTGTGCATTTTTATTTCATATGAAAATATAAAAAATATGCCTGACATTTGCATTTAGGACCTAATTTCATATTTAAGGATTATTTAGTTGTTAAGTTGTTTTTAGGACAAAATTTAAGGAAAATAAATTAGATAGTCCATTTTTGCATTTTTTAATTGTTAGTTGTTGAATTTGTCTTGAGTTTATTTTAAATAGGAGTTAATTAGCTTAATTTTAGAAATAAATTAGGTTTCATTTTAATTTTTGCATTTTTTATAAAATTAGAAAAAAAATAATACAAAATGGAATACAAAAAAAATAAATAAAAGAAATAAAAATGAAAACAAAAGCAATTAAAAGGGGCTGCCTCAATAATGCCTAATTGGGCCATTTAATTGACTTCACCCAGCCCAAGCCACTGGCCCAAACGCCCTGCCCGGTCCAGTTGCCCCATACTCAAAACGACGTCGTTTTGACGTCGTTTAATCACGACCGTCCATTTCCCCAAATCCAGTGGCCACGATTGATTCTCAAAATTAAATAAAACTGTCCGAAAATTATACAAAAAAACCAAAACACAATTCATCTTCCTCGTACTCCCTGTAACGCCACTGACACCCCACCATCCACCACCGTCTTCCGCCCTAGCGCCGCCGGCCGGAAATCGTCGCCGCCGGCGGCGATGCTCCGATGACCACCAAAATTACACCATAGAACCACTGTTCTCTCCTCTTTCCAACCCCCATCTTAGTTCGTCTCGAATCCCACCCAAAGTGTCGAATATTAGATCGAAGATTTTTCCGGCCATGACACAACTTCTCCCAAATCGGTCCAAATTAACACCCTAGGTCCCTTTCCCCTTTCCCTATCCAAATCCCCGGTTAGTTTCTCTCGAATCTGCCCGGAATTGGTCGAATCTCAGTTTGAATATTTTCCGGCCAAGACCCAAAGTATGCCAAATGGTCCCAAATTGATACCCTAAGTTCATCTGAGTCTCCTCTACCCAACCCCCATAGCCACTTGTCTCGAATCTGCCCGGAACGTTACGAATTTTAAGTCCCAAAGTCCGGCAGAACCCTAACTCAGAAATCTTGGGGATTTTGGACCATAATTTCCCTAATCACGTGTTTTCTTTTGAAAAACACACGATTAGGGATGTTACGTGTCAAGAATCCCGGAGGATTCAAACAACAATAGCTGGTCAGAGTTCGCCCCATAGTCAGTCGAGTGCTCAAAATTAGTAAGTTCTGTTCGATGCTGTTTTGATTCTGTATGCTCTTGTTTAAATCTGTTTTGATAGTCTTTAATTCTTTAGGGCACTTTTGATTTCAATTTTTCTTCAGTATTTGATCCTTTACTGTTGTTATTGGTTAGTAGTAATTAATTAGTTTAGTTTAGTTTAATTCAGTAATTGCATTAGTACTTCCATGTTCAGGATGTAGCTTAAGTTTTGTTCTTCATGTCAATGCTGTTCCCAGTAGTCATATACATTTTAAGTGGTCTGATTTTAGGTTCAGTTAGTCGACTCATAATTGTTTACTGCAATTTGATTTTAATTGGTCCAACCTCTTGATTAGTTGATTTGTCTAGTTTGATTAGCCCTAGAAATAGTTTGTTTGGTTATAGCTGATGGACTAGTTTAACTTGGTCAGTAATTTCAGGGGATGTTAAGGGTATTTTAGGCATGAAAAAGGGTAGTTTAATCAGATTTGGTAATTTTAGAGCCAAGGTAAGGATAGAATAGGAATTGTAATGCGTATAGAACCTTCTAGGATGGACTATAGTGCAGATTTCAGTAAACTTAGGGTAGTTACTTGTGTGACAAGTCAGAAAATAAAGGATAAAAATAGAATTAAAATAGGGACTAATGGGGTAAAGGGAAAATCTGAAATTGGACCCTAAGTTCACCTATAAATAGGCATTCATTTGCCTTGATTCACAAGTTTTCGAGCCTCCAAATTCCCCCCCCCCAAAATCCTCTCAATAGATCTGACCTATAATTTGTATTTCAAATCTTAAAAGAAATCTTCTTCTAGATCTGAGTCTTATATAAAAAATCAAAAAAAAAAACAATAGAAAAATCAGTAGAAAAACCAAAAATAGACTGTTTCATTAAAAATTTCAGTTTAATTTCAGCCTTCAGCTCAACATTTGATTGCTGAAGTCTTTTTAGAAGTTTACTGGTTTAAATTCAAGTTGCTCTGGGTATTTGGATGCTGTTTTGGGGTTGATACATCAGTTCATTTGGTTTTAAAGTATTCTGGAATTACTGAGTCACTTCCGGACCAAAATTGGCTGTGTTGATTGCTTTGTTACTGTTGGTTTACCCTTGCTGATTCTCTGATTGTAGCCAACCTATCCTCTTTCTTCTGATTACGTTTCTACTTCCAGGTATTCTGCTTGGCCTATTATGAACTACAAGGGGTCTGTGTAATTTGGCTTGAGATCAAATGGATAAACATGTTCGAATTGGTTGCTGATTTCATTTGACATCTGTTTAATTCTCATATGTGATGTAGTTCTGTTAAATGAATGCTATACCTGTAATTAAAGAGAACTTTGTTGCGATAGACAATTGATTAATGGTCTTAGGGAACTAGAGACTGAGTATTAACAATATTTTAGAAGGGCTTGAATCAATTTGAAAACCTTTGGTTGCCCTATGTTATGGAATCACGCATCTAGGTTGTTGTCCATTCTAGTAAATGCTATGAAGTGGTCAGTAGTTAAACAAATAATATTAGTGTGAAGTGTTTTGACATTCGATTTGTTCTGCCATAATGGTTAGTTTCGTAATAGGCAATTAGTTAGTAACAGTAATTAGTTGTTGTGGATTAGTTGAATTCATGGTTATTTAGCAAAAGTTTTAGTACAGATAGTATTCATTTTCGTCCAGCACTCTTCTGTTAAAAAATTAAAATCAGAAACACCATGGGATTTGCAAGTGTGTGATGGCCATCAAGGCTGATTTCGAGTGGAATATTCAGGGACTCGATCCCTCGACCTCTCTCACGAGGTCCAGCCAGCTTTATTCGACCTGGGCTGGTTTTAGGCCCAACATTTGGTTTATTGAGGAAATTCTGTCCAGTCTGCCAGTCTCATGTGGATTGGGCTGCTTAGGCCCAGGGCCAGGAAGACAATTGGCTCGGTAATGCCTAATTGGTGAGCCGTGTGTACTTTCACAATAATAATCAACTAGACTTCTTTCTTTATTTAGAGACCAATCAAAAATAGAAAAATCGTATTCATTTTTTAGTTTNTGGAGAATAGAGGCATTTATTTTCAAGTTTTTAGCAATCAGGAGCCCCGCCTGGAGAATAGAGGCATTTATTTTCAAGTTCTTAGCAATCAGGAGCCCCGCCTGGAGAATAGAGGCATTTATTTTCAAGTTTTTAGCAAACAGGAGCCCGCCTGGAGAATAGAGGCATTTATTTTCAAGTTTTTAGCAATCAGGAGCCCCGCCTGGAGAACAGAGGTATTTATCCCAAGTTTTGGCAATCAGAAGCCCGCTCGGAGAACAGAGGCATTCATTTTAGATTTTTAGCAGTCAGGAGCCCACCTGGAGAACAAGAGAATATTTTTTAAGCATCTGCAGTCAGGAGCCCACCTGGAAAATGGGCACATGTTTCAAGTAATCAAGCATCATTCGGAGGAATGGCAGCAATATCGCCGATCACCATGCAAACAACAACAGGAATACCATCGGAAGATTACAAGATACAAGTTCAAGGCAACACAAGAACAAGTTAGAAGACATAGATAGGACCCTTTTGTAATTCGTAGATCATAGCTTAGGCTAGCTTCTTGTTATTTTTTCTCGGTGTAATAAGGAGGTCAGCGAGCAGTAACAGCAGCAACAACAATGAAATCACAGCTCCTGGTAGTCCCAGCTACCAAACCCTCCCGAACTACACTGACCTGATTCCTGTTTAGCCCAGGATATGTAGGCAACCTTTGAAGCAGGGTTCGGTCAACTCTTTCAAAAATGCTTCACACGGAATATGCAAACGGGCAAAAATCGCTCATTTCCGCTCACTTGTCTTTGCCCGAGAACTCTGCGTGTTCCCGAGCAAAGAGGGGCAGCTGTGAGCACGTGATTTTTGCCCTATATATGAATTATTCCCAAAATTCAAACAAAATAATTTCTCTTTCATTATTTTACACTTTTGTGAATTTTCTGTTATTTTCTGTTAATTGTTTGCATTTTTATTTCATATGAAAATATAAAAAATATGCCTGACATTTGCATTTAGGACCTAATTTCATATTTAAGGATTATTTAGTGGTTAAGTTGTTTTTAGGACAAAATTTAAAGAAAATAACAAAAATAGTCCATTTTTGCATTTTTTAATTGTTAGTTGTTGAATTTGTCTTGAGTTTATTTTAAATAGGAGTTAATTAGCTTAATTTTGGAAATAAATTAGGTTTCATTTTAATTTTTGCATTTTTTATAAAATCAGAAAAAAAAATAATACAAAATGAAATACAAAAAAAATAAATAAAAGAAATAAAAATGAAAACAAAAGCAATTAAAAGGGGCTGCCTCAATAATGCCTAATTGGGCCATTTAATTGACTTCACCCAGGCCAAGCCACTGGCCCAAACGCCCTGCCCGGTCCAGTTGCCCCATACTCAAAACGACGTCGTTTTGACGTCGTTTAATCACGACCGTCCATTTCCCCAAATCCAGTGGCCACGATTGATTCTCAGAATTAAATAAAACTGTCCGAAAATTATACAAAAAAACCAAAACACAATTCATCTTCCTCGTACTCCCTGTAACGCCACTGACACCCCACCATCCACCACCGTCTTCCGCCCTAGGCAATTAGTTCTGCCATAATGGTTAGTTTCGTAATAGGCAATTAGTTAGTAACAGTAATTAGTTGTTGTGGATTATGTCGAATTCATGGTTATTTAGCAAAAGTTTTAGTACAGATAGTATTCATTTTCGTCCAGCACTCTTCTGTTAAAAGATTAAAATCAGAAACACCATGGGATTTGCAAGTGTGTGATGGCCATCAAGGCTGATTTCGAGTGGAATATTCAGGGACTCGATCCCTCGACCTCTCTCACGAGGTCCAGCCAGCTTTATTCGACCTGGGCTGGTTTTAGGCCCAACATTTGGTTTATTGAGGAAATTCTGTCCAGTCTGCCAGTCTCATGTGGATTGGGCTGCTTAGGCCCGAGGCCAGGAAGACAATTGGCTCGGTATGGCCTAATTGGTGAGCCGTGTGTACTTTCACAATAATAATCAACTAGACTTCTTTCTTTATTTAGAGACCAATCAAAAATAGAAAAATCGTATTCATTTTTCAGTTTGGCCTTTTAATAAATGATGAGACGAGCCTCGCCACATGAAATACAAAAGGCGGGGCCCTCAATAAATGCTATAAAAAAAATACTTAGAATTCGGGTGAACCGTTTAGCGAATTTCACAGTTTTCCCCAAAGATAATAAACGCGTAGTTGCTTTAGGCGCGTATTTTAATAATATTACCTTCCTAAATACGGGTGCACATTTATGTGACCCAAATCTAAATCTCAACGAAGTCGAAATGCGTCAAAGGCCACGGGTGCACTGGTGCGACGTGGTTCAAGATACATTTTCACGACGTTGCAATTCTTATTTAAAAATAAATGTATAATAAAAGCGGGCTATTAATAAAAGGCACATAAGTTAGAACATGTTTTTGAATCAGATAAAAGCAAATACAACAGTTGAGCGACCGTGCTAGAACCACGGAATCCGGGAATGCCTAACACCTTCTCCCTGGTTAACAGAATTCCTTACTCGGATTTCTGGTTCGCAGACTGTTAACAGAGTCATAATTTCCTCGGATCGGGATTCAACCGGTGACTTGGGACACCATTAATCTCCCAAGTGGCGACTCTGAATATTAATAATAAACCCCGTTTCGATTGTCCTTTAATTGGAAAAACTCCTTTACACCCTTGCGGGTGTGATGTAAAAAGGAGGTGTGACACTACCGACTCCTCCTCATAAGACAAGTCCTTGTCCAACTGGACAGTGCTGAAATCTAACACGTGGGCTGGATCGCCGTGATACCTCCGGAGCATGGACATGAAAAACTGGATGCACGGCTGATAAGCTAGGAGGCAATGCAAGTCTATAAGCCACCTGTCCCACTCGATCAAGAATCTCAAACGGACCAATGAACCTAGGACTAAGCTTGACCTTCTTCCCAAATCTCATCACGCCCTTCATAGGCGATACTCGGAGCAATACCCGCTCACCAACCATAAATGCTACATCTCGAACCTTGCGATCTGTATAACTCTTCTGCCTAGATTGAGCTGAACGAAGCCTATCCTGGATGATCTTGACCTTGTCCAAGGCCTCCTGAACCAAATCTGTACCTAACAACCGAGCCTCCCCCGGCTCAAACCATCCAACTGGAGATCTACACCTCCTACCATAAAAAGCCTCATACGACGCCATCTAGATGCTGGACTGATAACTGTTGTTGTAAGCAAACTCCGCCAATGGCAAGAATTGATCCCAAGACCCTCCAAACTCAATCACACACGCACAGAGCATATCCTCAAGAATCTGAATAGTGCGCTCG
This sequence comes from Nicotiana attenuata, assembly GCF_001879085.1. NCBI lineage: Eukaryota > Viridiplantae > Streptophyta > Magnoliopsida > Solanales > Solanaceae > Nicotiana > Nicotiana attenuata. The sequence continues at coordinate 218,315 of NW_017670778.1, read as the reverse complement.
GACTGTCCGTTCGTCTGGGGGTGAAATGTCGTGCTCAACTCCACCCGAGTACCTAGCTCCTGCTGCACGGCTCTCCAGAACCGCGATGTAAACTGAGTACCTCTGTCTGAAATAATAGAGACTGGAATACCATGCAGACGGACGATCTCCCGGATATAAATCTCCGCCAACCGCTCCGATCAATAAGTGGTACACACAGGAATAAAATGAGCGGACTTGGTCAGCCGATCCACAATAACCCAAATGGCATCAAACTTCTTCAGGGTCCGGGGGAGTCCAGATACAAAGTCCATGGTGATGCGCTCCCATTTCCACTCCGGAATCTCTATCTGCTGAAGCAACCCACCCGGTCGCTGGTGCTCATACTTCACCTGCTGGCAGTTGAGGCATCTAGACACATACCCGACTATATCTTTCTTCATCCGCCTCCACCAATAGTGCTACCTCAAGTCCTGATACATCTTCGCGGCACCCGGATGGATGGAGTACCGCGAACTATGGGCCTCTGCTAAAATCAACTCTCGGAGTTTATCAACATTGGGCACNGAAAAATCAGTAGTAAAAACCAAAATAGACTGTTTCATTAAAAATTTCAGTTTAATTTCAGCCTTCAGCCTAACATTTGATTGTTGAAGTCTTTTCGGAAGTTTACTGGTTTAAATTCAAGTTGCTCTGGGTATTTGGATGCTGTTTTGGGGTTGATACATCAGTCATTTGGTTTTAAAGTATTCTGGAATTACTGAGTCACTTCCGGACCAAAATTGGCTGTGTTGATTGCTTTGTTACTGTTGGTTTACCCTTGCTGATTCTCTGATTGTAGCTGACCTATCCTCTTTCTTCTGATTACGTTTCTACTTCCAGGTATTCTGCTTGGCCTATTATGAACTACAAGGGGTCTGTGTAATTTGGCTTGAGATCAAATGGATAAACATGTTCGAATTGGTTGCTGATTTCATTTGACATCTGTTTAATTCTCATATGTGATGTAATTCTATTAAATGAATGCTATACCTGTATATAAAGAGAACTTTGTTGCGATAGACAATTGATTAATGGTCTTGGGGAACTAGAGACTGAGTATTAACAATATTTTAGAAGGGCTTGAATCAATTTGAAAACCTTTGGTTGCCCTATGTTATGGAATCACGCATCTAGGTTGTTGTCCATTCTATAAATGCTATGAAGTGGTCAGTAGTTAAACAAATAATATTAGTGTGAAGTGTTTTGACATTCGATTTGTTCTGCCATAATGGTTAGTTTCGTAATAGGCAATTAGTTAGTAACAGTAATTAGTTGTTGTGGATTAGTCGAATTCATGGTTATTTAGCAAAAGTTTTAGTACAGATAGTATTCATTTTCGTCCAGCACTCTTCTGTTAAAATATTAAAATCAGAAATACCATGGGATTTGCAAGTGTGTGATGGCCATCAAGGCTGATTTCGAGTGGAATATTCAGGGACTCGATCCCTCGACCTCTCTCACGAGGTCCAACCAGCTTTATTCGACCTGGGCTGGTTTTAGGCCCAACATTTGGTTTATTGAGGAAATTCTGTCCAGTCTGCCAGTCTCATGTGGATTGGGCTGCTTAGGCCCGAGGCCAGGAAGACAATTGGCACGGTATGGCCTAATTGGTGAGCCGTGTGTACTTTCACAATAATAATCAACTAGACTTCTTTCTTTATTTAGAGACCATCAAAAATAGAAAAATCGTATTCATGTTTCAGTTTGGCCTTTTAATAAATGATGAGACGAGCCTCGCCACATGAAATACAAATGGCGGGGCCCTCAATAAATGCTATAAAAAAAATACTTAGAATTCGGGTGAACCGTTTAGCGAATTTCACAGTTTTCCCCAAAGATAATAAACGCGTAGTTGCTTTAGGCGCGTATTTTAATAATATTACCTTCCTAAATACGGGTGCACATTTATGTGACCCAAATCTAAACCTCAACGAAGTCGAAATGCGTCAAAGGCCACGGGTGCACTGGTGAGACGTGGTTCAAGATACATTTTCACGACGTTGCAATTCTTATTTAAAAATAAATGTATAACAAAAGCGGGCTATTAATAAAAGGCACATAAGTTAGAACATGTTTTAGAATCAGATAAAAGCAAATACAACAGTTGAGCGACCGTGCTAGAACCACGGAATCCGGGAATGCCTAACAGCTTCTGCCTGGTTAACAGAATTCCTTACTCGGATTTATGGTTCGCAGACTGTTAACAGAGTCATAATTTCCTCGGATCGGGATTCAACCGGTGACTTGGGACACCATTAATCTCCCAAGTGGCGACTCTGAATATTAATAATAAACCCCGTTCCGATTGTCCTTTAATTGGAAAAACTCCTTTGGTGTGACAATCTAATACATGGGATGGATCACCGTGATACTTCTGGAGCATGGAGACATAGAACACCGGGTGAACCACTGATAAGCTAGGTGGAAATGCAAGCTTGTAAGCCACCCCACCAACTCTCTCAAGAATCTCAAAGGGTCTGATATACCTAGGGCTCAACTTGCCCTTCTTTCCGAACCTCATCACACCCTTCATAGGTGAAACCTGGAGCAAAATCCTATCTCCAACCATGATGTAACATCACGAACGCTACGATCAACATAACTCTTCTGCCTAGACTGGGCTGTGCGAAGTCGATCCTAAATCATCTTGACCTTTTCCAAGACATCCTGAACCAAATTGGTACCAAACAATCGAGCCTCTCCCGGATCAAACCAACCAACTGGCGAACGACATCGCTCCCATATATGCCTCATAGAGAGCCATCTGAATACTCTGTTGGTAGCTGTTGTTTCAGGAAAACTCCACAAGCAACAAGAATTGATGACAAGAACCTCTGAAATTGATAACGTAGGCGCGAAGCATGTCCTCCAATATCTAAATGGTGTGCTCGGACTGTCTGTCCGTCTGGGGGTGAAATGATGTACTCAACTGAACCCATGTGCCTAGCTCACGCTATACATCCCTTCAAAATTGTGATGTAAAATGAGTACCCCGATCAAAAATAAAGGACACTGGCACACCATGAAGACGAACGATCTCACGGATATAGATCTCAGCCAACCACTCTGAAGAATAGGTAACTGCTATTGAAATGAAATGTGCCAACTTGGTCAACCTGTCCACAATGAACCAAACTACATCGAATTTCTTCGAAGTCCGTGAGAGCCCAACAACAAAATCCGTGGTAATATGCTCCCACTTCCACTCGGGAATCTCAAGCCTCTAAAGCAAAATTCCAGGCCTTTAATGCTCATTCTTTACCTGCTGGCAATTCAAACACCGAGCCACATATGCAACTATATCTTATTTCTTTCTTCTCCACCAATAATATTGCCTCAAATCCTGATACATCTTGGCGGATGAATGGAATACCACGAACTATGGGCCTCCTCAAGAATAAACTCACGAAGCACATCCATATTGGGCACACAAATCCGAGCCCGCATCCGCAATACCCCATCATCACCAATAATAACCTACTTGGCACAACCTTTCTGCACCATTTCCTTAAGGACAAGCAAATAGGGGTTGTCATATTGACGCTCTCTAATGCGCTCATACAAAGAAGATCGAGAGACCGTGCAAGCTAGAATCTGACTGGGCTCCGAAATATCTAACCTCACAAATTTATTGGCCAAAGCCTAAAGGTCTGATACTAGCTTCCTCTCACCAACAGGAAAATATGAAAGGCTCCCAATACTCACAGCCTTTCTACTCAAGGCATCGGCCACCATATTGGCCTTGCCGGGATGATACAAAATGGTGATATCATAGTCTTTCAATAACTCCAACCACCTCCATTGCCTCAAGTTGAGATACTTTTACTTGAACAAATACTGTAGATTCCGATGATCCATCAATACCTCATACGACACATCGTAGAGGTAATGCCTCAAATTCTTAAGTGCATGAACAGTGGCTGCCAACTCTAAGTCATAAACAGGGTAATATTCTTCTCATGAACCCTCAACTACCGTGACGTGTATGCAATCACCCTGTCATCTTGCATCAATAGTACACTGAGCCTAATACACAATGCATCACAATACACCGTGTAGGATCCTGAACCTGTGGGCAACACCAATACTGGGCTGTAGTCAAAGCATTCTTGAGCTTCTAAAAGCTCAACTCACACTCATCGGACCACCTAAATGGAGCACCCTTCTAGTTCAATCTAGTCAATGGGGCTGCTATGGATGAGAACCCCTTCACGAACCAGCGATTAACTCGCCAAACCCAGGAAACTCCGAATCTCTGTAGCTGAAGTAGGTCAATGCTAGTTATGAACTGCCTCAATCTTCTTAGGATCCACTTTAATGCCCTCGCCCGATATAAAATGTTCCAAAAAGGCAACCGAATCCAACTAAAACTCACACTTTAACAACTTGGCATATAACTGACTATCTCTCTGAGTCTGAAGTACAACCCGAAGATACTGCTCATGCTCCTCTCGACTGTGGGAGTAGATCAAGATATCATCAATAAATACGATGACAAAAGAATCAAAATAGGGCTTAAATACCCGGTTCATCAAATCCATAAATGCTGATGGGGCATTTGTCAACACAAATGACATCACGAGGAACTCATAATGCCCATACCGAGTCCGAAAAGATGTCTTAGGGACATTTGATGCCCTAATTCAACTGATGGTAGCCAGATCTCAAATCAATCATTAAAAATGCTTTGGCACCCTGAAGCTGATCAAATAAGTCATCAATCCTCGGCAATGGATACTTGTTCATGATAGTGATTTTGTTCAACTACCGATAGTCTATACACATCCTTATCAAACCATCCTTCTTCTTCACGAACAACATTGGTGCACCCTAGGGCGAGACACTAGGTCTAATGAATCCCTTATCATGCAAATCTTGCAATTACTCCTTCAGTTCCTTCACCTCAGGTGGGCCATACGGTATGGTGGAATAGAAATGCGCTGAGTACCCGGAGCCAAATCAATACGGAAGTCAATATCTTTGTCGGGTGGCATCCCTGACAGATCTACAGGAAACACCTCTGGAAACTCACGCACAACTAGTACCAAATCCATGGAAGGAACCTTCGCACTAGAATCGCAAATATAGGTCAAATAAGCTAGATATCCCTTTTTGACCGTACGCCGATCCTTCATATAAGAAATAACCCTGCTGGTAGAATGGCCAGGAGTCCCTCTCCACTCTAATCGAGCCAACCCCAGCATGGCTAAGGTCACCGTCTTGGCGTGACAATTAAATATAACATGATAAGGTGACAGCCAATCTATGACAAGAATAATATCAAAGTCTACCATATCAAGAAGTAGGAGTTCTATACTAGTCTCAAGACCCCTAATACTAATCACACACGAGCGATAAACACGATCTAAAATAATAGAATCTCCCACAGGCGTGGACACATACATAGGAGCACTCAAAGAATCATCAGGCACAGCCAGATATGAAGCAAAATAGGATGACACATAGGAATAAGCAGATCCAGGATCAAATAGAACTGAAGCATCTCTATCGCAAACTAGATCAATACATGTGATAACGCCATCAGATGACTCGGCCTCAGGTCTAGCTGGGAATGCATAACAATGGGGTTGGCCCCCACCACTCTGACCTCCACCTTTCGGACGGCCTTTAACCGGCCGGCCTCCACATCTAACAGCCTGACCTCCACGTCTAATAGCCTGACCTCCACCTCTGGCAGCCTGACCCCCGCCTCTAACTGGCTGAGCGGGTGGTGAAGCAACCGATGCCGAAACCATGGCATGAGAACTCTATTGTGGCATGTTGCTCGACAATCTAGGGCAATACCTCCTAATGTGACCTATACCCCCACACAAAAAACACCCTCTCGGCTGTTGTGGATGCTAAAGTTGAGACTGACCCGGACGAGCCGGATAACCACTGTGGTAACTCTGGATCAGAGGCAGACTAATAGGAGCTGATGATACACTGTATGGTAGCTGCTCAGGATAAGATACATAAGGACGGCGACTACCCGAAGCACCATGGGATGCCTGAAGCGCTGACTGGAACGACCTAAGAGGATGGCCTCTACCAAAAGTACCCCTGCCTCTAGATGAGGCACCACTGAAACCACCGAAATGACGAGGCCTCTTATCAGACAATGTCCTCCTTTTCTGAGCACGAACCATCTTGATCCGTCTAGCAAGCTTTATGGACCTTTGAAAAGAAATATCATCTCCAGTCTCCTTGGCAATATGTATCCTGATACTGAAAGTGAGCCCATCAATGTATCTAATCACTCTCTCCCTCTCAGTGGGGAGCAAGACAACGACATGGCAAGCTAAGTCCATAAATCGAGTCTCATAATCGATGACGCTAATGACACACTACTGAAGGCACCCAAACTGCCTGCGATACTCCTCTTTCAGAGTGAAAGGAATGAACTTCTCTAGGAATAGCTTTAAAAATTGATCCCAGGTAAGTGAAGGAGAACCAGCTGGTCTGGTCAACACATAATCTCTCCACCATCTCTTGGGATAACCGGTCATCTGGAACATTGCAAAGTCAACCCTATTGGTCTCAGCAATACCCATATTGCACAGCACTTCGTGGCAATAGTCAAAGTAATCATATGGGTCCTCAGAAGGTGCACCACTGAAATGAACAAGAAAGAGCTTGATAAACTTATCCAGCCTCGTCAAGGCCTTAGAAGACACAACGGACCTATCCCCGGTTGTGCCGCAACAACCGGCTAAAATACCCTAACTGGCTAGCTAGCCGGAGTCTGATATAGTGGAGCCTCCCCCAGATTGAGAGACGGCTGGTGCCACCGGAAATGCACCGGTCTGGGCCACACTCTCTATAAGGCCCACCAAACGGACTAGAGCGTCTTGAAGCACTAGAGTGGCTGTGAATCCCTCCAGGACCTAAGCTTGTCCGACTGGTATAGTCTGAACAGGGATTTTCTCCTCATGATAAATATGAGGCACCACTGTGGGTGCTGCTGCTCGAGTTCTAGGCTAAGCTCTGCCCCTGCCTCGGCCTCTGGCTCCACTTCGGCCTCGGCCTTTGCCCCTGGTAGTAGCTGCAAGAGGGGCTCCAGCTCCTGTCTGGATGTAGATGATGTGCGTGTTCTCACCATCTCCGTGAGAGCAAGAATGGAATGATTCAAACATCAATAATAGAACAATGTTGCACAATAGGTAAAGAAAGAAGTGAAATTTTTCCTAAAACTCCATAGCCTCTTGAAGATAAGTACAGACGTCTCCGTACCGATTCTACAGACTCTATTAAGCTTGCTCTTAACTCGTGAGACTTAGGCAACCTAGTGCTCTGATACCCAACTTATCACGACCCGGAATGCCACACTCTCTATAAGGCCCACCAAGCGGACTAGAGCGTCTTGAAGCACTGGAGCGGCTATGAATCCCTCCAGGACCTGAGCCTGTCCAACTGGTATGGTCTAAATAGGGATCTCCTCCTTATGATAAATCTGAGGCACCACTGTGGGTGCTGCTGCTCGAGCTCTAGGCTGAGCTCTGCCCCTGCCTTGGCCTCTGGCTCCACCTCGGCCTCTGGCTCCACCTCAGTCTCGGCCTTTGCCCCTGGTAGTAGCTGCAATAGGGGCTTCGGCTCCTACCCGGCTGTAGATGATGTGCGTGTTCTCACCATCTACGAGAGAGCAAGAATGGAATGATTCAAACATCAATGATAGAACAAAGTCGCACGAATGGGAAATAAAGAAGTGAACTTTTTCCTAAAACTCCATAGCCTCTGGAAGATAAGTATAGACGTCTCCGTACCGATCCTACAAACTCTACTAAGCTTACTCATGACTCGTGAGACCTAGGCAACCTAGTGCTCTGATATCCAACTTATCACGACCCGGAATACCAATCTCGGGGTCATGATGGCGCCTAACATCTACTTGCTAGGAAAGCCGACGTGAAACAGAAAATTAACTAATTTTAACAATGTATAACAAGATATTAACAATGATAACGATATAAGTCTAAAGTAGAGTAAAATGATACAGAACAACAAAGCCTAAACATAACCCAGAAGTTGGTGTCACGAGTACATGAACATCTAGAGTGCTACAAACACGGTCTAAACAAAATACATTGTTTTGAAACTCAATAGCACAGTAAAGATAAGAGGGAAAGGGACTTCAGGGCTGCGGACGTCGTGCAATGGTACCTCAAGTCTCCGTCAGCAACTGTATCCGAGCAAAAGCTACTGAACGCCGCTAGGACTAACTCCGCTATCTTCACAAGAAGTGCAGAGTGTAGTATGAGTACAACCGTCCCCATGTACTCTATTAAGTGCCGAGCCTAACCTCGACGAAGTAGTGACGAGGCTAAAGCATGCCACTTACAATAACCTATACGCGATATTAATAATAATAACAGGAAAAGAAGTAGGAAATGGAAGTAAAGCATTTAAATCATGAAAATAAACTCAAACATTAATATTAGAAAGCCCAGAACAACACATCTCATAATCTCATCTAAAAATGCCGAGGCCAACTCAACACTAACAATAAGAACAATATATATAAACTGTTGAGGCGCGCATCCCGATCCCACTGTATCATCATTTATCAATGTCAAGTACCACATATATAATCCGCTGAGGCTCGCAACCTGATCCCATCATACAATCATTTATCAATATCATAATCCATCCTTATTCCACCATTCTTTATCTTTTAATTTTCGTTGTGGCGTGCAACCTGCTCCCCAGACAGTTTCAATTACCATAAACAATTTAATAACTCAATTTACAAGAATTTCTACATCAAAAGAGTAAAAATGTAAGGCAATAAAGGACCACATAACAATCAAATAATGCAATAAATATTATAAAAATAATAGGACAAGTAAAACATGTGACAATCAAAATGTACAAGTAGAACAATTGAAGGCAAGTAGCAAATAAGCATGGCGTCATGGAAGAGATGAACAATTTAGTATGAGAATGATTAAATGACAAATAATAATTATGGAATAGAAGACAAATAAAGCATGTAACAATTAAGGCATGGAAAGATAATTCACGAAATAGCAGAAAATATGGAAAACAGATATTTCGACGGCGTATATACACTTGTCACCTCGTATATACGCCGTTTTCTCACACAATTCACACAACACATAATTCAAAATTCATAATTCCCTCAAGTCAAGGTTAAATCTAACACTTACCTCACTCCGCAATCAAATCAAAGCTCAACTGGATCCTTTCCTCTAGAATTAGCCTCCAAACCAATCAAACCTAACCAAGTATAGTTCAAACAATTCAATATAAGCTTTAGAATCTACCCACGAGTGAAAAAGATTCAATCTTTAATGATTTTAGAAAAAGTCAACAAAAGTCAACTCCGTGCCCGCTTAGTCAAAACCCGAAATTCAGACCAAAATCCAATTACATATTCACCCCCGAGCTCGATTATGTGATTAGTTTCAAAATCCGACCTCAATTTGAGGTCTAAATCTCAAATTCTCCAAATTTCCAATTTCTAACTAAATTCCTAATTTCTACTATGAAAAAGCTTAGATTAAAGGTTAGAAATCAATGGGTGTTTATGGAAATGGAAGAAAACAAGTTAAAATCTACTAACCTATGAAGTTGAGGTGGAAGTTCTCTTCAAAATTGCCACTAGGCCGAGCTCAAACTTGGAAATGGTGAAAAATGGGTTGAATCCCAACTTTGGGATATTTAAGTCACTGGGCGTCCGGCCTTCTTCGCGTTCACGAAGGGCGTGACACGATCGCAAAGAGCTGCGACCCAAGTGGCCTTCGCGTTTGCGAGGGGATGCACAAGTTCGTGATAGCCTGTCCCCCATGGACTTCGCGATCAGAAGCCTGAGATCGTGTTTGCGTAGAACGACCATGCCTCCCCCCCCCCCCCCAGAATCCCTTAACCCATCTCGTTCGCGAGTGAAGGGTCGTGTTCGCGAAGGTTAATCCCTCTGATGCCTTGCGTTCACGACCGCTTCTCCACGTTCGCATAGAAGAAAAACCACCCTAGCCCAAGTCACCCTTTGCGATCGCGGGAGTTGCTTCGCGATCGCAAAGAACAAAAACACCGGACATCAGAAAACCAGCTGAAGTTGCAACCTCTAAGTCCAAAAATGACCCGTAACCTATCCGAAACTCACCCGAGCCCCTCGAGCTCCAAACCAAACATGCACACAAGTGTAATAACATCATACGAACTCGCTCCAACGATCAAAATACCAAAAATGCTTAGAACTACGAATCGGACATCAAAATGCATGAAATTTTTCAAAGAAACTTAAGAACTCTCAAATTCACAACCGAGCGTTTGAATCATGTCAAATCAACTCCGTTTTGCACCAAATTTTGCAGACAGGTCATAAATAGTAAAATAAATCTACACCAAGTTCTCAAACCAAAATCCGAACCCGGTAGCTATAAAGTCAACCTACGGTCAAACATCGAAATTCTTTAAGCCTTCAAATTACTAGTTTTCAACAAATCATGTTAAATCAAATTAGGGACTTCTGAATTTAATTTCGGGCATACGCTCAAGTTCTAAATTACGTTACGGACCCACCGAGACCGTCAAAATATTGATTCGGGCCCGTCTACATAAAATCTTAACAGTAGTCAATTCAAATTATTTTTATGGCAAGAATTTACACTTTATCAAAATTTTCACATAAAAACTTTTCGAAATAAGACACGAATTGCGCACACGAATTGAGGAGCGCTAAATGTAGCTAATCGAGGTCTCGAAATATAAAAATAAAGGCTAAAACTCAAAATGACCTATCGGGTCATCATAACTATTCTTGTATTGACGAATCGATAAGGTTTGGGATTTCGAAGTGTTGGATTTTCTCTGTTGTATTAGTGGATCTCAAATATTCCTTATGTTTCATCTTCTTTTATTTTGATATTTTATAAATATTGGTGGTGAGTTGTTTATGTTAATGATTTGAAATTATTGAGATTGGGTTGCGCGCTACAATGGTATTGAAATGAATTGATATGGTGGGATCAGATTGCAGGCCGCAACAATATTGAAAAGATATGATATGAAGAGATAACTACGGAATATGATATGAATAGATGAGGATATGGTGGGATCGGGTCGCGCACCACAATGAATTTGATGTGTTGTAGTTGTTTGTGGCTGTAGAGTTTGTTCTCGGTATAGTGATATGAGAGCTGGGATTATGTTATTCTAGGGCCCTCTGTTAATTGACTCATAGGTCCGGTTATTTGAGTTTATTATTTTATTTCTACTCCTGTTCTTCTGTTATTGTTATTTCGTAGAGGTTTATCGTGAGTGACTTACCACGTCACTATTTCGTCGAGGTTAATTAGGTTCGGCACTTACAGAGTATATGGGGTCGGTTGTACTCATGTTACACTTTTGCACTTCTTGTGCGGATCCCGGTATTGGTCCTAGCGGCGCGTAGCAGGACTGCTCGGATTTGACAACTACATGAGACTTGAGGTAGAGCTACTGGCATTCGCAGTGCCTGAAGTCCCCTTCTACCATGCCTTAGTGTTATTCTACTTTCAAACAGTATTATTTTACTTCAAACCATGTTTGTAGTATTCTAGATGCTCATGTACTTGTGACTTCGGATTATGGGAGCAGCTTAGTACCACATTATTTATATTATTACCGCGTTCATTTCTAGGTTACTAATTTTTAATTATCATCACCTTGTAATAATTGTTAAAATTTGGTTAATTAATTATCTAACGTCGGCTTGCCAGCACGGAATTACGGGTCGTGACATGTCACTCTTCTTCGATTTTGTATTTTTCTTGTGAGATTTAATAACATAACAAACAATACTTTTAAGAAAAAATAATTCAAACACATATTTAAAACTTCAACCATTTTAAAATCCTACCCACTCGTTTTACCTAATATGTGACCCGTCCCACATATAAGGATCATATTAACATCTTCTTTACTCTATGTAATAAAGATTTTCGTACTTTAAGATAATAATTTATTGGATTTTCAGTTTCCATCTCAAAAATTATGTTACATGAAATTTAGATCAGTTTCCATCTTAAAAAAATATGCTAATTCAAATTTAGAAGCTAAATTGAACTGATACAATTATGTTTTACTTCATTATCATGTCCTCTAATGTTCTTCCACTCTAGTTATGGTAGCTGCAGATATTGAGTCTGCTATTGCTAGCCTCTTTGCCTCTTTTCGAGTCTTTACCAAAAATTAGATAATTTGACAAATTTATTAATTAAAAAATGAATGAAAAGAAGACAACATGAGATTATAAAATGTCAATAAACTAGAGAATGATCAATGAGTACCTGGTTTCTTGCTGAAGATACATATATGCGCGGGTTAATTCATTAACCTCTTAAATTATTCACGATGAAGAGTTAAACAACGTGAGAGCAAGAACTGAAGCATTTGGTAACATCATGAATGAGAAATAATGGATAAAAGAAATCCCAAAAATTTGCAAACATAATCCTCCCTGATAGTAAACTGGTGGGTTGGGTTATAAAATGGTTCATGTTTTAAATTTGTATTTTATTTAACTTTTGCCTTGTCATTAAATTTAACCGAAAAGGTATAAAATCCGTTAGAAAAGAATATTTAAGTGAGATAGGTAAAAGGCAGAATAGCCTGGTAGACACTTGTACTTGTTCGTGTTTGTCATCCCGGTCCCTATACTTGATAAAGTTTCGTCTAGACACTTATAGTCGTTCAAAATCGATATTTTAAACCCCTCTGACCATTGACCAAGTCTACGTGGCAACTTAATTGCTGAAGTGGACAAAATACGTGTATTTCACGCATATAAGGAGCGTGGACATAAAAATTTAATGATTAAAATAAGGAAAAAAATAAAAATAAAAGAAAAATACAAAAAAATCAAATTAGAAAAAGAAAGAATGAAGGTGCCTAAGCTCTCCGTCTCTGCTTCTCTTAGTTCTGCGGCCCACCAACCCCCCCTCCCCCTCCCTTCTCCACGTTACTCCTCTTCCCCCATTTTAACCTAACACTCCCAATAACACAGCCCTTCCCTTCATATCTGCATCCATCACAGATCCAAAACCTCTACTAGATTAGCAGCAGTTTTTGGGAAATTTTTTTCTCACATCCCTATTCCCTTACTTTGGAAGATAGCCTTTGCAAAGAAAAGAAATAGAAATAGTGGAAGAAGATTGCCTGTGAAACCTATTTTCGATTCGTTTTCATGTAGCAAAATTTCAGACTGTTTTGGGTGATGTTGGTCTTTTGCGTAGTCATTTTTTATGGCAGGTTCTTTTTCTGGTGGTACAACGGTGGAGTGTTGGTTGTGAAGAAGCTTTGTAGGTGAAGGGTGGTCTGTTTTCGATGACTCTTTAGGTTGACGAATGGATCTGTTTTGATTATTGTTGTTGTGTTTCGCTATTTGGATTTAATCGAATTTTGGGGAGGAGACTCAAAGGCTTGTTTGTTGAGAATTTTCGAAATTCCGTTGTTGGTCTTGCGAAGAACGAATCTATTGATTTGAAACCTCAAGTTGTTGCTCACATAGTACTAAAACTCAGCTGGGTATTGAAATTTAGACTTGAAAATGCGATAAACATTTGTGTTTGAGGATCAAAACTGGAGGGACAAGCAGAGACGCCATTAAAGCTCGCTTGAAGCTTGTGGGTATATTCAGGTTTAGAAGAAAGAACCTACTGTATCTCTTTTCTATGGGTTTGGTATTTGTGTAGGGTAGCCAGTCCTATTTTTCAATAGTTTATTTTCCTATGTGGTACTAGTAATGACATAGCGTCCTACATGTAGGAGATTGTATTACACACACTGGTAGCTCATGTCATAAGCGTTTATTATACACGATTAGAACGAGTGTAAGTGTTCAATTGGCAAACTGATAAGTTTGGGAACCGGCATGATAAATTGGCACAAGTATAAGTGTCATTTAGGCTATTCTGCCATAGGTAAAATAAAATAACTTTGTCAAGTCAAAATAATAATATATATTTTTAATGGCCAACTATCCAAAGTTAAAGTGACCATCTAAATGGTTACACTTTTCGTGCATTAGATACTGTTATGAATCAGCCTCGCCCAATGTCACACTAGTAGTTATTAGGCTGAGAAGAGCTATTGGGCCAAGAACAAGCAATAGGGCCAAGTTAATTTGGGATCCAGGTTGAGTAGTCACGCAAGGCGCAAGGAAGGTTTTGTTAAAAAGGGGTCGTTGTCAGTTATTTTGGGGATTATGCATATTGTTGAGAAAAGTATCTGCTTCTCCTCATCTTCCATTCTCTGAGTCTAACTTCCCCATCCCCTTCTTTTATGTATCCCTAGTTGCTTTACTTCCTGCAATTTCTATTGTAATTCTGCTATTAAGTTGTTGCATTTGATATTTGAGTTGTAATGACATTCCAGTCTTATTAATAGAGTAGAGAGGTTCAGTTACTATTACTCTAGATTTGAGTTCATTACATTGGTGCTTTCATCTATCGGACTCCAATGGCGGTACTCGTTCGATTTTGTGGCAGCGGCAACCCAGAGAGTTGGCTCTTTCGAGCCGAGCAGTACTTCACTTATCTTGGCTTCGCTGAGAAGGATTGGTTACCTCTTCCTTTCTTTTACCTTGATGGTGAAGCTCTTCATTGGTTCAGTTGGTTATTTCGGAACAACCAATTTTTTGATTGGACGCATTTCAAAACGAAATTTGCTCAGCATTTTCGACAACAAACCGCGACATATTCGCTGAGGTGTTTCACTGGTTCCTCACAGGTTAGCTTTGACTACATTAATATTGTCCCTATAGTTTCACAATCAGCTATGGTGTCTCCCTTTCCTGCTCCGAGCCTTTTTCCAAAGACATCAACGTTTGAAGCTGCTTATGAAACTGGAAACGCAAAGGCAGACCATCTGTTCGATAAATTGCCGGTGAAGTATGAAAATATAGATTCGTTGACATCGATTACTGCAAGTAGTACTGAGATTGTAAACCTTGACGATATAGAAGCATCTCAAATTGGGAATGCAAATTCCGTAGAGGTAGTAGATTTGGTACAGGAACCTTCTGCCATTTCAAAAGATCATGTGCTCGACGAAATTTCACCTGCCGTAGTGAGCTCCGACATTCGTGATCTTAATGTTCTTGTTCATGAGGGAGACAACTCTGTTACTATTGTATCCACGATGTGCGACGATAGCTTCTATGCAAATGCCAGCTTCCAAACCAAGGTACATACTGAGGTGTTAGGTTATACCACCGAATCTAATAGTGGGGAGGAAGAAAATTCACGAGATCCTACTGTAGCTAGGGTGTTTGATAAATCTCCTCAATGGGATACATTAGATTTCCTGATTTTTAATAGCCAAGGAATTTTGGTGTCGAATGTGAGTGTGAGATTTGATGTAATAGAGTTTCTATTTGATGGTACCCTATGGTTTGGCACAATCCTATGGTTGAGTAATTTTCTTGAAGAAATTGATGGGGCAAATCAAAATCAGTTGTTGCCTTTTATCTTACACAAATGTAATTGGGTTGATACTGGGCAAGAGCACATTCTTTCAGGATTCTTGTTCTCTAAATCCAGAGAATGTGCTAGAGAGCAGCAAATACAGCGAGGGCTCCAGGTATTAGCTAAAAGTTACTCCAAGCAGTCACTGCATATTCGGGTCAATAAAGCAGTTGGACTCTTGTTTCCTCTGTTTGGTCTAGTTTATAAAGCTAGGTCTGCTTCGTCATATGTTATCCTATATCCCGGTCCTTATCTTGATTATGTTAGATTGCCCATGTTAGCAGCCTTCATAATGGTACACAAGTATGGTAACTGCATTTGCTCTAGTACTGATGCAAGGGATTCTGGCTTACCAACTTGTAGTATTGTGGACAAGTGGCTTGACACTGGGCAGGTATTTAAGGTTGCTTCTGGTAGAGTTGATATGAGTGTTGAACACAATGATAATTCCATACTTTGTGCCATGTACAAGCTACTGGGAGAGTCTATATCAAATTCATATATGTGTTCTTTTAATGATGCTACTACTCAAATTGAGGAGCAAGACATAATTGACCAGCTGAGGTCTTTTTTGAGTGGAAGGGATCTTGAGCAAAGTGTGTTACACCATGCTTTAACTTTAACATGGGTGCTATGGATTGGGAAAACTATTACCATCAAAGACGAGCCTTTAGAGTTTTTTGTTGCAATCACAAAGAAGCCTTCATTAGGTATTAATTCTACGTTCTCTATTCTTTGTGACATGATCATGATTGATATTCACAAAGTTCTAGATGGTTGTTGTTACCAATTGCTTGCTGGAAAATCTCAATTACTCTGCCCTCAACTTGGACTTGGACTTGCTCAATTCCTTGAGGTGATACCTTGTTTGCTTTCAGCTTACAATCATGATCAACTTCTACACAGAGCTTACGATCATGATCAAATTTTACACATAGACATGAATCCAGATTGTGCTGACATTTTTTAGCTTAAGAAAGCTAGGCAATGGAGGGGTCTTGAGCTTATCCCTTCAACGAATTTTACATCACTGTTGGTGATGCCAGCCGCTAAAACAACATTGACTATCACATACAGTGAGAGGCATCTCAGTACAAGATACTATGCAGGAGACAAGTGCATTGGCATGACAGGGAAATTAAGTCACGCACGTGATTTCGAAGCTTTAAAATTTGATCTTGCCACATGGAGAGTCAATGATCAGTTAACTGGAACCCCTGCAAACTTTCAACTGTACACTGCTTTATTAAAGCCTCATGCGAATCGTACAACAATTTTTCTTGTTTATAGGGGAAGTGCTTATGCTTGCCTCTACAATTACGCACGTATCTGCAAGGTATGTAACAAGCAAGAAGTTGTTCTCTTGGGGGACATATCACATATCAATGGCTTGGTTTCTATTGGGGTCTTATATTCTCCTTTCGAATATGCAATTGTTTTTACATGTGCTATACTATCTATGGGTGTCAAAGTTTACACTCCAGTTGTGTTAGGAAAAGACCTTATTTGCATATGGGGGGTTTGCTAATGAGCAGCACATATTTCTTGTTGTTTCCATGTTGGTTGTTATCGTAAGAAATATACTGGATCACATGCGATTCTTTGGATGTACAATTTGGTTTGGCTACAATTGGTGGGGAGCTTGCTTCTAACATCATTCTTGACTCGAACCTTGAGGACAAGGTTCTCATTGAGGACGGGAGTATTGTTATGAATCAGCCTCGGCCCAATGTCACACTAGTAGTTATTGGACTGAGAAGAGCTATTGGGCCGAGAACAAGCAATAGGGCCAAGTTAATTTGGGATCCAGGTTGAGTAGTCACGCAAGGCGCAAGGAAGGTTTTGTTAAAAAGGGGTAGTTGTCAGTTATTTTGGGGATTATACATATTGTTGAGAAAAGTGTCTGCTTCTCCTCGTCTTCCATTCTCCGAGTCTAACTTCCCCATCCCCTTCTTCTATGTATCCCTAGTTGCTTTACTTCCTGCAATTTCTATTGTAATTCTGCTATTAAGTTGTTGCATTTGATATTTGAGTTGTAATGACATTCCAGTCTAATTAATAGAGTAGAGAGGTTCAGTTACTATTACTCTAGATTTGAGTTCATTACAGATACACATTTTCTTAAGAGGGCAAAGACTACACGTACAGAGAACTTTATTACGAGATCGTGCCGTTCAATGCATATGATAAATGAATTTCGTTAGTAGGATCGAAGGGAAAAGGGATCTACTTAGAGCTCGTTTGGCCAAGCTGCCAAAAACTACTTATTTTGAAAAGCGCTTTTATTCAAAAGTACTTTTGCAAAATAAGTAGTTTGTGTTTGGCCGATTCGTTTGAGTAGTGCTTTTTGCAAGCTTATTGTGTTTGGCCAATCTCTTAAAAAGCACTTTTAAGTATCAAATTACGAAAAAAGACAGTAACGTTTTACTTTGCAATTAGTATTATTTAGAAAAGAAAAATAAATTTAAATATTTTTTAAAAAAGAATTCCATTAAAATATAAAATGTAAAGTAAGAATATAAAGTAAAATTCTCATTAATATAATATAGTTATTCCAAAGTAATAATATTGAGTGTTTAGTATTACTTATTATTTATATGGTAATTTAAATATGTCAAAATATATCATTCAATATAAATTTAAAGTCTACACTTAGGAATAGGAGAAAGAGAATAAAAATGTAATTAAAATAAAAAAGAGAATAAATGTATAGCAGAAATAAAAAAAGGAAAAGGAAAAGGAAAAGAAAAAGAAAAAGAAAAATTAAATTTATGAGGGATAATTTGAAAAATATAAATTTATTGCAAGGTTATTTTTGTCTTGAATAAATTAACTTTCTGCTTCTGCTTCTGCTTTTTGGAAGAAACTAGAATTTTTAGCTTCTCCCCAGAAGCAGAAAAACTGCTTCTGCGGCTGCTTAAAAGTACTTTTTCATTTTGGCCAAACATCTTAAATTTTTCAAAAAGTATTTTTTGACCAAAAAAAGTACTTTTGGCCTCCTAGAAGCTTGGCCAAACAGGCTCTTAATAAAAGAAAGTTCCAAGGTTTTATGTGGGGGATAATTTATCAGCGAAAGAAAAAAAAAGCTATTGCTCGTTATTTTTTTATCTGATTAGTAATATAAGCTTTTCAATTTTGATTTAACTAATTATAATGTTTGTTTAATTGTTTTATTTTGAACAATAATTAGCTACGGTGTACTTTAGCCCAATGATAATCTCCTAGGAATACCGTGATGCTTTACGAAGGATTCTGTATCATCTAACTACACTTATCGATCAGAGAACAAGAACAGGATATGAAAATTTTATTTGATTTCACGACTGACATCTTGTTTAGATAATTGTTATATATTGTTTCATACTCCTTCCGTCTCAATTTAGATAAGGTAGTTTAACTTGGCACAAAATTTAGGAAAAAAAGAAGATTTTGAAATATGTGGTCCTAAAAGCTTAAAGGGTAAAAACTTTGTGGGGCCATAATATTTGTGTGGCTATAAAAACTTCTCATTAAGAGTAAAGTAAGTAAAATAAAAAGTTCAAAGTTAAATTGCTTCTAAATATAGAAATGTGTCATTCTTTTTGCGACGGACTAATAAGGAAAGCGTGTCATTTAAATTGAAACGGATGGAGTATTATATTATACTATATTATTTTGATGAATACAATATTCGAATAGATTATATTCCCTTCGTTTTAATTTATGTGAACCTATTTGACTGGGCATGTAGTTTATAGGAAAAATAAAAGAGAAGACTTTTCAACTTGTAGTGTAAAATGAGGCACCATATATTTTGTGTGACTATAAATCATTGCAAAAAGGTAAATTATTTCCAAATATGAAAAACGGGTAATTGTTTTTAATACGGAATAAAAAGAAAATAGATTCACATAAATTAAAATAGAGAGAGAGCATCATCTACCGTCATTTCATGCTATCATACACAAGCAATATGAATAAAAAAAATAATTTTATTATAAGAAAAAGCAAGATGAAAAAGAAAGAGCGAGACGACCACACAAATCAATCGTTACGTACTTTTTGTTGTTATATAACAATAAATTTAATACGATACAATAAAATTTAAACGATATTCAAAATATTAATAACATATATTTAAAATAACAATACGACTCAATATAGTAGATAATAATAATAGTATTTTGATTGAGTTATTGATATACGGAAAATGAAAGCAAGTAAGTTAAACAAAAAATCAGTCTTTTTCTTCGAACCAACCCAATTAAAAATCCTCCTTTTCTCAAACGAGAAAGAATCATATTTTCATATAATATCTTAATTAATTTTTAAATAAATTAAGTTGAATTTTATATCTACACATAGCAAAAACATCGCAAAATCCTAGTACTTTTCACCATTTGCTTTTCTTTGAGAATGTGAGACTGCTCACCGTCAATAATCGTATAGTCCGCTCTTTTCATTAAATGTACAACTTTCTTTAAACGAGAAATTTCTAGGGAGCACTCCCAGTTGGCTATAGGCACAATGACTTTTGATTTTGAATGATCTACTCAATGCTAGATGCAAAGGCTCTCAGTCGGCTAAAGGCGCAATTATTTTAGATTTTGAATGGTCTACCTAATGCTAGATGCAGAGGCGCATGCTAGATTGATCTAAACATCACGTGATGTCCCGTAATAAAACCAATTATTATTGATAACTTTTTTCTCAATTCCTTCTTTCATAACCAGATCTAATCCAAACCAGCTGTAACCGAAAAAATAAAATTCGTAGCCTCATAAGCCGAAAAAGACTTGATTATGTAGTCTCGCTAACCATGAGTTAATTTATATTCCTATTAAAGAATGCAAGTTCTATGAACTTCTGAAATACAAGTATAATGCTGAAAATCAAAGCGTCGCTTCTAAAAATGCACGTATTGTGCTATCCTAGAGTAACATATTTTCTAAAACAGGAAATAAAATAATAAAAAATAATTAAATGCATGTGCTGCGGATATAACACCTAGTGAAGTACTTGAAACGAAAAGAAATAAGAAACAAAAGCTGCGTTGCAGCTGACCCAAAACAACGATTCAGCTAAAAAAACCCAAAGTCAACTGTACAAAAGTAATCAAACTCTTCCAATCTAATCCTAAAAGGAAAACAAAAAAGAGAACAAGAAAATTGAGTCCTAAAACACAATTACTAGTCCCTGTTCATGTCCATATCTTGACCTGATGATTCATCACCATCTCTAGCAGCTGTTGATATGTCTATATTTTGGACTATCGAGTTCGAATTAGAGTCTGAATCTGAATACACATTAGTATCGGTCGACATCTCCTCAGACTCCCTTTGTCCATCTGAGTTTGACATGTCCATATTTTGGGCTCTCGAGTTCCAATCAGAATTTAAGTACACATTTCTATGATCAATTGACGTCTCCTCAGACTCCCTTTGACCAATCAAGTTCGAATTAAAATCTGAATACACATTCCGATCACGTCCAAAAAACACATGAAACACTATAGGTGCATCGCTTCTCCTTTCCCTACTACTGTCATCTACGTTTTCATCATTAACTTCAATAACCTTATTCTCTTCATCGACAGGCATTTTATACCTACAAATTGGACACGACCCATTAATCTTTAACCACTTGTCAACACAATCCACGTGATACTTATGTTTACATGGCATCTCCTTAGCTTCTCCACCAACTTCAAATTCTAACAAACAAATAGCACACTCAACTCCTTCTTCTACAATTTTCACTGCTGGCATAGAATCTATTGATTCTTCTGATGCAGGTAATGGATCATCTTTTGATAGAAAATTGTCTAGATTAAAAGAACCTTCAATAAATGTTACTGATCCATTTCTTGAATTAACTAATACCGTAACTTCACGTTGATTTTCTGATGGATTGAGAATGAATTGGTGAAGCAAAGCTCTAGCACCTATTGCACTGAGTTCTTCAAGAGATGGAATATTTGATGAAGCCATTAGAGAATCTGTGCTTTTGATTGAGGGGAGAAAGAGAGGAAATTGAGGGAGAAATCTTTTTGGGAGAACGGTGGGGGCGTAAGTGAAAGAAGGTGTTTATTAGGAGGCGTAGATGGCGGTAGGAAAGTTGTAGAAGGGTCTAAAAATATATATCGGATTTGTACAAAGAGAATTTTATAGCACAATTTACACCGACTATTTGTCAAACTTCGTCAACTCTACGTAGCAATAGCATAACACCCTTGCAAAAAGAATTGTCGTGTCTTGAAACTTTTTTTTTTTTTTGGATTCCCATTCGGTGTCGGATATTCGTATTGGAACCCGATTATATCTGAATTCGTGCCGGATAAGGTTCATTCGAGGGGAAACGCTCACTATCAAGGACTTATCCATACTCAGAGCTCGAACTCGAAGCCTCTGGTTAAGAAAAGAATAGCCACATCCGATGCACCACATTCTTTGATAGATTCTAAACTTTATCCAACCACTAACATGTCAGGGGTCCGTTTGATAAATAGCATTAGCATAATTGAAATTCTACATAAAATAACACATTATTTGGTCGACGAATAAGTAAAATAATCGTCGTATAATTAAAACAACATTTAATTAGTGGTATTGGGTATTAATTAATACGAAACATAAATATAAAATAAGAATGCATATATTAATAATATGATAATTATAATATTTTAATTAAAAATACAATTAAAAGAAGTTCATGTATAACCGTTCTCCTCATTATTGATTATGGCGTAATATTTTTTTATTATTAATTATCATTATCAAAACAGATAATGTGTAGGATCGATTTCGAATGTCCATGTTCACTTCATTTTTCCCGTTAGTGCACTGATGGTAGGCTATAATTACGTATTTTAGTCGCTTATTATACTCTAATTTGCTACACTTTAATTGAGTTTGAGTTTTAATCGCTAGTGTTTTGCACTAATTACGTATTTTATGCCTTGTAGGAGTGATTCTGAGCTATGTTCATGTTATGGAACGAATTCGAGCTATTTGGAGCTTTGAAGTCTGAGTAAAAGCCCAAGGAATTAAGCCGGGATCGTGTTCGGGGGTCGAGGATCAATTCTGGACATCAACATTCAAGGAAGAAGCAATTGCTGAAGAAATGCACTAGTGCGAGGCACTGTGCGACATTGGTGCAAATTTTTGTCAGAAATTTTCAAAGTTTAGAGACTGGGTTTTTTGGTCTGACATGAAAAAGCACTAGTGCGACGCACTGGGCGACGCACAGTGTGACGCATGAAAAGCAATAAGTTTGCGAGTTTTCCTATTTCGGTTAGGAAAAGGAGATTTCGTCTAGGCCCAACCCTACTTGGTATAAATACATGAAAAAAACGTTATTTTCTAACTTTGGACAAACTTTTGACCTAGGGAGAGCACAGAGCCGCCATGGAGGCTAGGTTTCATCTTTTCTTCTACCAAACTTATTAATTTTTATGTTTCTTTGCATGATTCTTTGTTTTGCTACCATGTTTATGTGGAGCTAAACTTCACGTTCTAGGGTTGTGGTTCTTTCATGACTATTGTTATTCGAATATTGATTTTGATTTCTTAGTTTATCGTATTGGTTTATTTATTCAATCATGCACTTAATTATTTGATTGCTTGATCACCAATTAAATACTATGTACGAATCTAGAGTTGAACTCGAAAGGGGGAACTCTAGATTGCATATAGGATTGAGTTGAGCAAGTTCTTGAACCCGGGCATCGGGGAACGGATTCACGATTAGGATAGACATATACCTAATTGCCTTGCTTGGTTGATTTACAGGAATTACAAATGCGTTCTTGCTAGTTCTAATTCCATAGACATATAGGCGTTAGGTTAGCTCCAGGGGCGGCCCTACACTAAAGCATATAAAGCAACTGCTTTAGGCCCCACATTTGTGGGGGCCCCATTTTTTGTTACATCTAATATATTATATACTCCATATGTTTTAATTTTAGATGAGGTTGTTTGACTCGCCACGGAGTTTAAGAAAAAAAAGAAGAAGACTTCTAAAACTTATGGTCTTAAAAGCTTAAGGGGTAAAAGGATTTGCAAGTTGAGTTCAATTTCCACCAAAGAAGAACATCAAATTCTTTAGTGTCCTCCTCAGTTTCTTCACCTAAATATTTATCTAACTCTGTTCTAGTATCAACACCTCCACTCCCACTTTTATATTTTTTTATATCTTGCATGAGTGATTCTAAAAGTCCTATATTTTGGGTGCTTGCTTGACTGCCAGAAAGCCCGGAGTCGAAGTGTCCAATGAAGAACAATCTGAAGATGAAGCAAGCACAACACCTTTTGAGCTGGACTTTACATACTCACTGAATAATGAAGTCATGTACTTCGTCACTTCTGCTTGTATAGTTGCCCCCGGATCTACACCAAACATCTTTACAAGTGCAAAGCCAATTGATTCACATCTTTACAAGTGCAAAGCCAACTGATTCGATCTTGTAACGTGGATCCAAAATACATGAGATAAAAATTATCTTGTTCATTTTCCCTGGATCACGCCAATACTTATCAAACTTTTCTTTCATATTCTTTGCCATTTCACTTGAAACTATATCTTCATTTGCTATCAATTGCTTCAAATAGACTGCAACTGCGCAAATTTCAAGAAAATGAATATTCGATGTAACATAACGTGATCCAGATATCTTCAAAGTAAGAAGATAGAAGATTTCAAGAAACTTTGTAATTCTTTTTACATTCTCCCAATCACTACTCAAAAGTTCACTTGTAGGAATTCCAACATCAATTTAAGAATGCTCAAGATAATGTCTCAAGCCAATTTCACTAGAAGCATAATGTGAAAATGCACTTTCAAATTCAACAGCCCTGCGCAACATCAAGTAGGTGGAATTCCATCTAGTTGGAACATCTAAGCATAAAGTTTTCTTAGAATTGAGTTGTTCAGCATCAAAACATTCTTGAAACCTCTTCAACCTCGCAGGATACTGCCTAACATATCTCACTGCATGCCTAACACATTCAACAGACACTGAAGATTCTTTTAAACCATCCTGGACCACAAGATTCATGATGTGAGCCATACATCTCACGTGAAGGTGAGTACCATTCATCAAATTAGTTCCCATTTTTATTATTTGCTTAGATAATTCTTTTACTGTCACATCATTTGAGCTTGCATTATCAACAGTGACAGTGAAGATCTTATTTATCCCCCACTCACGTAAGCACCTACCAATACCGTTTGACATATCTTCGCCTTTATGACTAACAATAGGACAAAAATTAATTATTCTCTTATGCATATTCCATTCACTATCAATCCAATGGGCAGTGATACACATGTAATTGATTCTTTGTATAGAAGTCCAGGTATCAGTGGTAATACATACTCTTTGTTTTGTTTCTATAAAAAACCTCTTCAACTTTTGCTTTTCTTCATTAAAAAGATCAAAACAATCCCTAGTTACAGTACTACGGGAAGGGATCCGAAAATAAGTTTGCGCCACTTTCATAAAGTCTCTAAAACCTTCTTTCTCAACAAAGCTAAAAGGAAGTTCATCAACTATTACCATACGACATAATGCCTTCCTACATTCTTCTTGTTCAAATTTCCAAGTAACAACAGCTACGTCACCCTGACTACCCTCCGGAGCAGATTAAAAGCCTAAATTTGATTGTTTTTTTATCAACACTAGCAGGGCGTTTAGGACACTTAAGCATATGAGAAAGAAGTGTCGACGTACTGTCTTTGGTATTAAATACATACTCAATAAAGCAATAGTCACATTTTGCTTTTGTACTCCCTTCAGAAGTAATAATTTCTGTAAAATGATCCCACACAATAAACTTTTTTCTCCTTTTTTGGTTATATTTGACTCCGTTATTTGAGCTTGACTTGTTGCATTTGAATTAGAAGCCCCACTTTCACCCATCATCACCTTATCACTTTGTATATTTTCAGTCATGTATGAGTCATTGCAACAAGAAAAGAAAAAGAATGAGAATAAAGATATCAAGTTGTAAACTAATCGTATTTGGTTATTAAAGTGGAACACATTTATAAGTGGAACACATTTATAACAAAGAAATAGTGTAATTGTATTTTAAACTTACTAATTTAAACTTTATAATTTTCAAATTTGCCTAAATCCAACATATCTAATATAGATGTCTTTATTCTCTATAATCTGATATGAATTACACCAGCATATCTAATATAAATCCAACATATCTAATATAGATGTCTTTATTCTCTATAATCTGATATAAATTACTATATTAGATGTCGACTTCCACCAGCCACGATAATCTGATATGAATTACATAAATTACTTCACAAACAGGAAAATTTCAAAATTGTATAGGCTTCTCGTTATTGTGTAAAACACTATTTTATTAATTTTAGATTAAACCTAAAGTTAAACCAAACTGAAGTTATTACCTGCTAAAGTTAAACCAAACTGAAGTTGTAAACATCCTAGTAATTTAATAACCAAATACGATTAATTTGCACAGTACAAAACATAAGAACAAAGAAATGAAGACGAAGAAGAAAACCCTAAAATTATCAAAATCAACAACAACTTCTTCAACTACTTGAGTTGCCTCAGATTGCACCTCTACTGTACTTGAAATTTGTGAGAAATACTCCTCTTTAAAGTCCCAGCAAAAACCAAAAAATCTTATTCATAAGTAAGAGTACCTGTATAAGAAGATAAAAAGTCGCGACTCGCGAGAGGGAGAGACGAGACGGCGAGAGGGAAACCGGTGGCTGGTGGAAGTCGACGACGACGAGGACTGTTGGCCGGTGGGCGGTGGCTGCTGGTTTAGGCGTTAGGGTTTCTCTGGAATTAGGATTTTAGGAACAGACGGGTTTGTTACTTTGTTTAGAGACAGAACAGAATAGACGGCCTTTGTTTTTGTTAATCATTTTCAAGGGTTTTAGTTTTTTTATATTTAGTATATATAAATAAAAATAAATTTTATATATATATATATATATATATATATTTATATTCTTAACGGGTTAACAGATTATCCATTAAGAAAATTGAATAATCTGCCCCCAAACCGATAAGCCGTTAATAAAAAGAATTCAATCTGTTCCCCGTCCGTTAAGCCGTTACCAGTAAGTCATTAAGCTTCGGTTCGGATCGGTTTTCGGTTTCGGATCGATTTTGAACACCCCTATTTGCAACTAGTATGATTTCTGCCAAGGAAATTGCATCTGAAATAAATATCAAACCCGAACTTTGTAAGAAACGTGTGATATATAGAAAAAAATAATTTACCAAGAATATTGATATTGAAATCTCAAAATCTCTCGAAGAGTACTTTAGAGTTAATTATTTTTTATAATAGTAGACAAGACTAA
The DNA here is from genome assembly GCF_001879085.1 of Nicotiana attenuata. Classification (NCBI taxonomy): domain Eukaryota; kingdom Viridiplantae; phylum Streptophyta; class Magnoliopsida; order Solanales; family Solanaceae; genus Nicotiana; species Nicotiana attenuata. The sequence goes on along the minus strand of NW_017670778.1, from coordinate 191,487 downwards.
TTTTCTCACTTCAAAATAGACATGAACAATTCGAAGCATATGAAAATATTTTTTGTTTTCTATTTAACGCAAAAAACCGAGATCACTAGATGATGAAAATTTATAAAAATACTGCCTCAATCTTGAGTGTTCCTTGAAGCATAATAATCAATCTGATATTGATAGTTTATATTTATTTTCTAAATTAAAAGTGTTAAGGAAAATAGTACAATTAGAAGATAACAGTTTAATTGATATACTCAATCAAATAAAAAGATTTGATTCTTTTCCAAATGCCTATATTGCTTATAGAATAATGTTAATAATTTCTGTTACCGTTACTTCAGCAAAAAGAAGTTTTTCGAAATAAAACTGATAAAATCTTAACTAAGCTCAATAATGTCTGAAGAGAGGTTAAATGGATTAACTATATTGTCAATTGAGAAAGAATTATTAGAAAAAAAATTGATTGTAAAAAAATTATTAATAACTTTGTATATAAAAAAAACTAAAAAAATGGACTTCAAACTAAAAAAATAATAATTATAAAAAATTAAGGCCTCCCGTAAATTTGGCTTTAGGCCACAAAATTCGTCGGGCCGCCCTTGGTTAGCTTGAATAGGGAGTGCGAACTCGACAGATTCTTATGAGCAATATTAACCTTGTTAACTAATAAACTAGATAAAGTAGTTAGTCAATTCAATTGAAGAATACAATAGGAATGTTAGATAGCTCATGACCTTTGATCGTTTTCATCACATTGATAACATAAAAATCTACTATTCTTTTGTTCAGAGTTCACTATTTGTTTTTATTTTTATTTTAATTAGTTTAGAGCAAATACTTCTAGGTTTAATCCTTGTTTAGATAATTGGGATAGCTTAATTTAGTTAATAGTTGATAACAAGTCCTCGTGGATTCGACACTCCATCTTATCACTTTATTACTTGACGATCACGTATACTTGCGTGTGCGTTTGGCCGCAACATGCTCTAATTTCTTAACATTGCAAGTTGAAAAATAAAAGGACTAAAATTATTTGATTAAAAGACTTTCTAACCATGGACAAAATCTCTTCTTTCCCCTTTATATCCTCTCGGATGATTGAGACTTGAGAGAAGCTGTTCCTTTCTTTTCAAATCCGAATTCTACTTTTGAAGATGAGGGGTACTTGAGCATCATCTGGTGCTTGATCACGTCATGGCCCAAATTGGATTACACGTGCGAGCGATACCGATACGTGATTGATATCCAATACCTTAAACCAGCATCGACCGTACCACCAAAAATATTCATGTTTAGTTAATTACCCGAGATAAATAAATTTTATCTACAAAATATATACATTCCACCTTAAAAGACTCTCAATCCATTATTTATCCTTTCAAGCAAGGGATTTAGTTACACCCTTTTCATTTTTTCTCTCCTCTCTCCCCTCTTCTCTCCACATTCTCTCTTTCTCCCCATATTTGATTAAACGGAGTTGTGACGACCCAAAGGGTCATCACCTGTTTTCTCATTCATCCCGTGCTTTCGAGGCCTTGAAAACCTCATTTTTACTTGCCTCGATTTGCGTGCACAGTCCGGGCGCGTAGCCGGAAAGATTAAATATGAATTCTGTGTAAAAATTTATGAATTTTGATATTATTATGATTAAAGTTGACTTTGGTCAACAATTTTGGTAAACGGACCCGGACCCGTGATTTGACGGTCTCGGAGGGTCCGTAAGAAAATATGGGACTCGGGCATATGCCCGGAGTCGAATTCCGAGGTCTAGAGCTCGAGAAATGAATTTTTCTGTGAAATTATTTTTCTGAAATTTTTAAGGAAAATGGAAATGAAAATTGATTAAAAGACTGTGGTATCGGGCTCGTATTTTTGTTTCGACGCTCGGTATAAGTCTTATATATGGTTTAAGCGCTTTCTGTGAAATTTGGTTGAAATCGGACGTCATTTGACGTGTTTCGGACCTAAATATCTAAAAAAATAAAAGTTTATGAAGTTTGATGGAAAAGTGATGATTTTGAGGTTTAATTCATTGATTTTGATGATATTTTGGCGATTTGATCGCACGGTTGAGTTCTTAGGATGTTGTTGAGTTAGTTTGTATGATTGGTTAGGAGCCCCGAGGGCTCGGGAGTATTTCGGAGGTGTTTCGGAGTGATTTCAAACTTAGAAAAATAGCAGATTTTTCTTCAGCTGTTGCAGAGCCCATTTCCTCTTCGCGATCGCGTTCTTCATCCCGCGTTCGCGATGCCTTACTCCCTCTTTCTTCGCGATCGCGTTCCAGCACCGCGTTCGCGTAGGGTTATTTGACCCTGAGGGCTGAGTGTCCTTTTCCCCTTCGCGTTCGCGTTTGTACCCTCGCGATCGCGTAGCTCTACAGAACTCCTTCATCGCGTTCGCGTGAAGTCCCACGCGTTCGCATAGAACAACTCCGGGACCCCCAACCTTTTACTCTCTGCGTTTGCATCCTTCAGCTCGCGAACGCGATGGGCTGCCCAGTGTTACTCATTGCGAACGCGACCAGCCAGTCGCAAACGCGATGAGTAAATTTCGCCCAGTTATATTTTAATTCCAAAACAGAACAGTGACGGGATTTAGTCCATATTTCACACGAGTCCTTCTTCTCCACATCTCTTGAGCGAATTTTTGAGCACTTTTTCACCAAAGCTTCTTGGGTAAGTAAATTCCCACTCATTTCCTTCATCTTCCTTCATTAATTAATGAGTTTCTAAACCTAAATCATGTAGTCTAGGGTTGAAATTGGGGAAAAAAGGTAGAGTTAGGGCTTTTCGATTTTCTTTGATTTAGACCTCGTTTTGGGGTCGAATTTGAAAACAAATTGTATATCCGGGCTCGTGGGGGAATGGGTAACATGGAATTGGTTCGAACATCGTGTTTTGACAAGCGGGCCCGGGGTCGATTTTTGGAATTTTGGGAAGAAAGCTTAGAATTTCATATTTAGGTATTGGGTTTAGTTTGTTTAGCTATTATTAATATTTTAAGGTCATAATTTCATAGATTTGATTGTGTTGGAGCCGAATTCGAGGGGTAAAGCTATACTAGAGGCTTGAGTTGAGTTTGGAGCATTCGAGGTAAGTGTTTGATCTAACTTTGGCTTGAGGGAATAGGATTAGAGTATTATTTGCTAATTGCTAAATGTTGAGTACGGTGTATAGGCATGGTGATGAGTATCTATACACCAGTGTCTAGCATGACCGTGGGTATTGGGATTCTGTAGTGACTCTTCCTTGTTAAATCGATGGTTTCTACATGATATGAAGAGAATGAGAAGGAAATATGATGTGTAAACTCTTTGGAGCGTTGGCTCGATTTTCGACTTGATTAAAAAGTAATAAATGAACGTAAAAGAAAGAGATGTGATTATTCCCTTGCCGGGACGTGTAAGTTATTGTTGTTTCTCCCTTTCCGGGATTTAACTGCTTAGTCGTATTCTCCCTTGCCGGGAAACCACTTATATATATTATGAAATGGGATCGTGTGGCACGCCGACCACTTATATATTATGAAATGGGATCGTGTGGCACGCCGACCACTTATATATTATGAAATGGGATCGTGTGGCACGCCGACCACTTATATATTATGAAATGGGATCGTGTGGCACGCCGACCACTTATATATATTATGAAATGGGATCGTGTGGCACGCCGACCACTTATATATTATGAAATGGGATCGTGTGGCACACCGACCACTTATATAGATTACGAGATCTGATGTAGTTCGTGTTTACTTATGATAAGTTGTTTTCATCTGTATTTCCCCTAAGCATGTCCCCTCCCCGCCTTAATTGATATTTTCTACTGTTATTTCGTTGCACTTGTATATACATATATATCTGCACAGGTTGTTTTTGGTAGGTCCTGTCTAGCCTCGTCACTACTTCGCCGGGGTTAGGCCAGGCACTTACCAGCACATGGGGCCGGTTGTGCTGATGCTACACTGTGTATCTTTTTGCACAGATCCAGGAGCAGCTTTTGGGCCTCAGCAGTAGGATTTGATCGGGAGCTGACTTCAGTCCAGGGACTTTCGAGGTAGCCTAGCTGACGTCCGCAGGCCGGAGTCCCTTCTATGTTCTTAGTTTGTTTTCCTTGTACCGAGACAAACATTGATGTACTCCTATTCAGACTTGTTTTTAGCACTCTTTAGTAGTTCGTGAGTTAGTGACACCGGATCTGGGTAGAGTTGTACTTAAACTTTCGCATTTGGTTTTCAGTTATCTATGTTTTTAAGACTTCCGCTTTTATTTAAATGACTCGTTTTATTTATATCGTTGTGATGTTATCAGAAAATGTTTTAATACCTGGCTTGCCTAGCTCCGACAGTAGGCGCCATCACGACTCCCGATGGTGGAAAATCCGGGTCGTGACAGGAGTGCTTTGAATAATAGTGAATTTTCCAACTAAATCTGCTACTCTAACAGACTTTGCTCAAAATCCTCTTTCTTACTCTTCTTTTTTATTTTATTTATTTACTCTTTAAAGTGTTAATAGATGAGCTAACTTCATGTACTAGTAAAACTAATCACTGAATTGAATGATAATGAATTGATAATTCTTTCCAACTATCTTATGGTCCAAGAAAAGCACGTGTTGCTTCAATTCAAAACCACTACAGTAGAATTAGCAACTTGTTTAATTATAAACTGCACCAATTATCATCACTTAGGTGTTAAGTACTCCAAAAGTCTGAAGGTCTTTAGCCTATCGAGTACTAGCTTTTATGTAGCTAATTATTTAACCAGTCATACAAGAGTCAACAGATTACCGTCGTTCTAAAATAGACTGGTTTTACGGACATCATGTGCTTGAGTAATTTAAAATAATTAAATATTCATGTTTGAGTTAAAATAACATTGATACTTGGACAGTAAGTTACAATGTTACTACTCTTTATGGGAAAATGAAAAACAAGAAAGAAAGTAAAATTCGAAGTTATCGTTACACCATCTTCTCCTGTAATTAAATTCTTGCATCTTCTTTGCTATCTGTTCATATGGATGGGATAATAGTGATCCATATGTTAATTTCAATATCGACAAAATTGTGATATATTCGGAGTCAAGTTACAACGCATTACTTTTAGCCATTACAGAGCATCTATCAATTGATATACAATTATAACTTTTATACATTATTTTATCCAGTTATATACAACTACAATATCATACCACTTAAATATAACTTTTATATAAATTTTATACAATATGTCTTTTGTATATTTTGTATCTGATTTATACATAGTAAAAATAAATTTCATACAACTAATTATATACTATACAACTTATCTACAACTTTAATACATTATTTCAACCCAGTTACAACTACAATATCATACCACGTAAATATAATTTTTACAAAAATTTTATACAATATGTCTTTTATATATTTTGTATCCGATTTATAGCCCGTTTGGCCAAGCTGCAAAAATCAGCTTATTTTGAGAAGTGTTGTTTTCAAAAGCGCTTTTCTCAAATGTACTTTTGGAGAAGCAGTTTGTGTTTGGTTAATTAGTTTGAAAAGCACTTCTGAGCAGCAATTAGTGTTTGGCCAAACTTTAAAATACTGCTTCTAAGTGTATTTTTCTCAAAAGTGCTTCTCAAAAAAGTGCTTTTGGAGAGAAGCTACTTTTTTCTGCTTCTCCATAACTGCTTCTGCTTCTCCTCAAAAGCACTTTTTTTCCTTCCAAAAGCTTGGCCAAACACCTCAATGCACTTTTGGCCAAAAAGAAGCTTGGCCAAACATGCTATTATACATAGTAAAAATAAATTTCATTTTCATACATTATTTCTACTCAGCTATATACAACTATAATATCATATAACTTAAATACAATTTTTATACAATATTGTTCAACTTTCATACAATATTTAAATATAAAAAAAATATATAAACAACAGAATACAATTTTTCTATAATTTTACTACTACTTTACTACAATTACTTCAGTATAATGTATGTCATGTCGTCTTCTTCTTCTTCTTCTTCTTCTTCTTCTTCTTCTTCTTCTTCTTCTTCTTCTTCTTCTTCTTCTTCTTCTTCGAGTTCCAATTTGAAATTCAGCCAAAATAAAGTCTAATTTTCACCAAAATACCCTCCAAATTGAGATATAAACTCCAAACAATATTTCCAATTGTTTGCAACAACACCCAATCCAAACAAATAACGGTTTTTGAAAACCCAAATTTGAATTCAAAGCTTCAAAGCTTTTTAATGGCTATCAATGGTGGAATTACTGCTCTCTTTTCCTTTGCTTTACATTACTAGAATTAGGGATTGAGAGATAGAGAGAGACGTAGAGAGAATTCCCAATTGTTTGCAACAACACTCAATTCAAACAAATAATATTTTTTGAAAACCCAAACTCGAATTCAAAGCTTCAAAGATTTTTAATGGCTGTCTATGGTGGAATTACTACTCTCATTTCCTTAGCTCTACATTACTGGAATTAGGGGTTGAGAGATAGAGACAGACGTAGAGAGAGAGAGAGAGCGCAGGAGAGAGAGAGAGAGAGAGAGAGAGAGATAGAGAGAGAGAGAGAGAGAGAGAGAGAGAGAGAGATAGAGAGCGCACGAGGGAGAGAGAATAAGGATGAGAAATAATTGATTCCTAATATAAAGGGATACTCATTTATTTCCTAAAGTGTATATTATTGGTAAATTTGTATATAGGAGGTAATTAAATTGAAACTTGAGTAGGGATGGTAATAAAGTTTCCAATAGTGTATAGGTATGTAAAAATCTCATTTGATATTCATAGTCTTTTAGTAAAGTATTTCATGTATCCCAATTTACGTGGTATAGTTTGAATTTCAAGAGCCAAATTTCTTAATTTTGGCTATAAATTCGAACACAAATTCTTTCATTTGTTGAAATAAAATTTATATATTTAATAACTAAATAAAAAATACTATAAGTCATAAAATTTTATAAGGTAAATGAATAAACAACAATTACCTTTTTTTTAACTGACTCTCGAAATATATATAATATATATTTATATATATAATATATATATATATATATATATATATATATATATATATAATATATATATATATATAATATATATATATATATAAGTATGAAGCCTCAATCTAAAGATTGAATTACAAAAAACTCCTTCAAAAGTTAATTGACTATTATAACCCCGAATTAAATGTTAAATTTTAGCCGCAATGAGACTTTAGCCCCAATATAATTTATTGCTACTGTGAAATTATCTCAACGTAAATCTTTTTACCTCTTAGCTGTGGACCTTTGGTTTGCTTTGTCATCTTGCCTTCTCGATAAGTTAAGAAAGCCATCAGACAAACTTTTGAAACAAGTAATTAGAAAAAAACAATAACCTTGCAAGTTTAACATGTAAGATTATTTTATTTTCTTATGAGTATCTATGAAACTGTACATTAGTATTGTTTATGTAAATTTTTATTAAGCAACACCATATCTACGGTTATTTATGTTAGGAGTTGTCCTGATTTTCTTATCATAATTGATTTTTCTATCTCATGAAGAAAGGACAATATATTTATCATAATTGGGTTTTTCTTTTCCTAGAAGGAAAATATAAATCTTCCATATTTGGCTAAGTCCCTTTTCTTGTAGGAGAATGTTTGGACTTCTATAAATTGAGGACCATTCTTTCACATTCAGTAGCATCCACAATGTAGACATATGGGGATTGAGAGTCGTGTTTAGGGGGAGAACTTTACGGGACAGGTGTTAGTGTGTCACTTATGTTTGCCTCCTCGTGAGGTTGTTCTCTCGATATTTTGTATTCTCTTTTATTATAGTGGATTGCTCATCTCCGCCGTGGATGTAGGTCAGTTGACCGAACCACGTTAAATGTTTGTGTTTCTTTTGGTATATTTCTCTTTGTTGTATGATTTATCGTTGTTCAAGATTTGCTTTACTAGCTTCCGTATGACACCTGACTTTTTTCGGTCCTAACAATTTAGTCTGTAATAGTGTTCATTTTATCTTTTTCCAATAATCATATAAACTTTTATGCCATAAAAGAACTTTCAAGCATTAGAGTTTCTCCCCTTTTTTTTTTGGTCAGAAAGAAATTCTTATATATTAAAAGATTAAAACATTACATCAGTACAGGGAGAAAGATGCCTCGCAGGCATGTTAGTATTTAGACTAGTACTATTAGAAGTTACTACAAGTTCCCCTGCATCGGGTGCATTACTAAACAAAACATCAGTACTACAAAAGGAAGACAAAGGAGAGGTCAACTTTCATTTCCTTTTGAGTTTTGTTTTCATTTTCCTTTTCAGCATTTTATATTTTGAGATCTATTTGAAATTTAGTCATGTTAATTTGATAGGATGATATCTTCGAAAATAATAATATCATTGAAATAATAGAAAAAGAGAAATATTTGAACTTGAAATTTTGTTATTTAATTAAGTAATGTAAAAATAGAATGTACGTAGACTACGAGGATGGACGTAGCCAAGTGTATAAATTTTATAAAATAATTACAGTATTAATGTAATTTATTAGATTACTTTATTTGTAAAGGCACACATTGACATCGAAGATATATGAAATTGAGCCGATCACCATATATCTTTACAACTACACTGCATTTACTTTGCAGGATATATGTACCAATTCCGAAATGCTTTTTACATTAGACCTCTTATGTAAGAATTTTCGAAAAATTTATCGTGATGCATATATCTATTATGTTCCATTTTGTTGAAAATTTTGTTAAGTATTGCTCAATCAAATAAGTCTTCTTTATATACATATATATATACATATATATATATATATATATATATATATATATATATGTATATATATATATATACCCATTACCTGGCATCATTATACAGATCAAGTTCTACTATCTTATCAATGGCATATCAAATTCAACAAACCTGGTTCTAGAGGATATTAATATACTATTATTCCAACCTTATCATTTAGTAAAAAAAGTTATGTTTATTAATCCTCACCCCCCCCCCCCCCCCCCCCCC
>NW_017670778.1:166085-182467 GCF_001879085.1 Nicotiana attenuata | reverse complement strand
CCAAAAAAAAAAAAAAAAAACCAAGACAATCAGATGTAATTGCAGGCAAAGCCAGAAATCACAGTAAGCTAAGACACTATTTTAACTTTTATTTTATAAATCAAACTGCATGGTTTAATAAAATATGTGATTATTTTTTAATTGTATACTCAATTATATGGATTACATGTGCAACGCGCGTGTCAGAAACTAGTATATATATATATATATATATATATATATATATATATATATATATATATATATATATATATATATTTGTGTGTGTGTGTGTGCGCGCGCGCGCGCATGTTTACCCTCAAAATCGAAAAACAATTGAATTTGTGAGTGGTTTTAAGGATACACAGATTAATTTGACACAAATTTGATTAGATTAAACAAGTAAAAATAAAAATAAATTCAAACCACTCGCGTAGGATAGTTTCAGCCTTAGTGAAATCTTCCCCTCGATCTGGCACACTATGACCAGCACTAATGAACACGATAAGAGCTAATGACAGAAAAAATAATAATATATTGCCTTGGAATACGTGTTACAACGTGTGTTATGAAACATCAGACCCCCTTTATAAAGTAGGGGAGTCCTACTATAGGTACAACTCTATAAAAGGTAAAAATCTTCTAATTAACTGATTGCCGATTTCTTATCGATACGTGCCGAGATCCCCGCCGTGATATTCAGTCGATCACGGAGATCACAGCCTTCTATTGGCTGGGCTTGATTACCTGACAACGTCCTTCGAAGTTAATCAAAGCTAGGACCGATCCCGAACTATGACCCCGATGTCCTCGAGGGTGGGCGTTATGGTCCCGGACTCCAAATCAATGAGACCTATACCTCGATCTCGGCCCCCTGTTATCTCGAGCCTGGCTTATCATGTCGGAGACCAAGATATACCAGGAAATCGATTTTACCTGTATACGATACAAAACATAATTCCCATGCATGTAGCCAGGCTACTTACAATGCATGCCATGTATAATCTCTCTAAATATTGCGTATAATTCATGGCACATGATGGCACTCCCGGGCTCATACAAAATAAGGGGTTGTTTGGTTGGGTGCATAAGAATAATGTTGAATAAGGTGTATTAGTAATGCTGGTATTAGTTATGCTTGCATTAGTTATGCTGACATATTTCTTATCACTGTTTGGTTTGATGTATTAAAGCATTGCACAATATATAAAAGAATTGTTTGTTTACAAAAATGCCCTCAAAATTAGTCCATCACTCTAACTTTTAAAAAAAAACATATGTTGAGAAATGTTTTTAGATGAAAAAGTTTTAAAAAAAATTATTTGATTTGTCTACCTATACTGTAATATAGAACTAAATATTTATTTATAAAAAAGAAAATATGCTAAGTATTTATTTATTTACTAGGGTGTCACGACCCGGATTCCCACCCCCGGGAGTCGTGATGGCGCCTACTAGTACGAGCTAGGCAAGCCAATTAATTTCACAATTGACCTTTCTTACTCATTTTGTATTCATTAGGAATTTTAATAATAATAATAATAATAATAATAATAACATTTAAACAACCGAATTTAACATAAGCGGAAGAAAGGAGCCATAGGCTATCTGAACAAGAATTTCGTATACAACTGTTTGAACCTCGACTACCCGGAACTGGTGTCACAGTAACACAGACGGTCTAAGATTTACTACATACAAAGTCTGAAGAAAATATCAATTCACCGTTTCTGAATATAAGGAAAATGAAACAGGAAATAAGGATAGAGGAAACGCCAGGGCCTGCGCACGCCTGCAGGCCTACTTTGGATCTCCGCGTGAACTGAAAATAGCCTCCAACCTACGGTCCGAAGTCTACAACACTGGGGTCTGCACAAAAGAGTGCAGAGTGTAGTATCAGCACAATCGACCCCATGTGCTGGTAAGTGCCTAGCCTAACCTCGGCGAAGTAGTGAGGATGCTAGGACCAGACAACCAAATAAACCTGTGCAGTTGTATAATATACAACGGAAAGTAAAGCAGAGATAAACAAATAAAGGCGGGAGGGGGAAACATGCTTCGGGGAATAACAAGTAAAAACAGAATATCAAGAGAATTATTAAGGAATCAAAAACCACCCTCTAACAAGAATAAGGAAAACAAAGGCAGATTTCACTTCCTTTTCACATCTTGTTGCAGGCGTGCAACCCGATCCCATTTCCTGTATCTCGTGGCAGGCGTGTCACCCGCTCCCATTTCATTTATTATTGTTGCAGCGTGCAACCCGATCCACATATAATATTGTTGCGGCGTGCAACCCGATCCACATATAATATTATTGCGGCGTGCAACCCGATCCATATATAATATTGTTGCGGCGTGCAACCCGATCCACGTATAATATTGTTGCGGCGTGCAACCCGATCCATATATAATATTTACAATTATAATGAGAGTCCCGACAAGGGATCAAAAGGTTTACACTATCTCGGCAAGGGATTCGACAACATAAGTAAATACGTCCCGACAAGGGAGAAACAACTATAACCAAACTTGTTCCAACTTCTAGCTACATCAGCTATAACCCAACTTGTTCCAACATTTAACTGCCTCAGCTATAATCAAACTTGGTACAACCTCTAACTACCTCAGCTATAACCAAACTTGCTACAACAACTAACTACTTCAGCTATACCCAAACTTGTTACAACACCTAACTACCTCAGCTATACCGAAACTTGTTCCAACATCTAACTACCTCAGCTATAACCATAATCCTTAACTAACACAAAGAATCATCAACCTAAGTATCCGTAATATCAATTAAGAACACAATACAAGGGAACCACAACTCAACAATAGCCCGATAAGGGGGCAACATAATGATCTCTTCTCTTTCTCACTTTTACTTCACAATTCACTTCATCACTCGAGCCACTGCTCTAGAGGTTCAATTATCACTTATACTTTCACAATTCGTTATACAACTGGAGCCAACGCTCCTCAACCCTCCTCAACGCCCAACTTCCGCATCTGCGACTCGTAGGTCGCATCTGCGCAACCGCACGTGCGGAAAAATGGTCGCTTCTGCGGAAATGACTTGGTCCACAGGGGCCGCATCTGCGAGGGATAAATCCGCTCCTGCGGAACCGCTTCTGCGGAACTTTGCCCGCATCTGCGAAGGCTTCCGCACCTGCGATGCACTTCTCGTACCTGCGAGTCCGCATCTGCGGCCCAAGAACCGCAGGCGCGGTTACACCAGAACTGGTGCAACAACAGTATTTTTCCTAAGTTTAAACACCCTGGAACCTACCCGAAACTCACCCGAGCCCTCGGGGCTCAAAACCAAACATACGTACTAACTCAATAACAACGAATTAAACCTCAAAATCAAAGAATTTCCTCAAACTTCTTAAAACATCAATTTTTGCAATTTAGGTCCGAATCACATCAAATGTTTTCACCAAATTTCATAGAATCATCTTAAATCATATGTAAGACATGTACCGGGCACCGGAACCAAAATACGGGCCCGATACCAACATGTTCTAATCAAATTTCGTTTCAAAATCCTTTAAACAATTTCAGAAAATAATTTTCTTTAAAAATTTATTTCTCGGGCTTGGGACCTCGGAATTCAATTCCGGGCATACGCCCAAGTCACATATTTTCCTACGGACCCTTCGAGACCGTCGAATCACGGGTCCGGGTCCGTTTACCCAAAATGTTGACCGATGTCAACTTAAATGCATTTTAAATCAAAATTTCAATAATTTCACAGATTTTTCACATGACAGCTTTCCGGCTACACGCCCGGACTGCGCATGCAAATCGAGGTGAAGATAAAAGAGGTTTTCAAGGCCTCAGAACATAGAATTCAATTTAAAAGCAAGTGATGACCTTTTGGGTCATCACATTCTCCACCTCTAAAACAACCGTTCGTACTCGAACGGACAGAAGAAGGAAGTACCTGAGTCGGGGAAAAGATGGGGATAACGGCTCCGCATATAAGACTCGGACTCCCAGGTCGAGGCCTCAGGAGGCTGACCTCTCCACTGAACACGAACAGAAGGAAAACTCTTCAACCTCAACTGACGAATCTGCTGGTCTAGAATGGCTACTGGCTCCTCCTCATAAGACAAGTCCTTGTCCAACTGGACAGTGCTGAAATCTAGCACGTGGGATGGATCGCCGTGATACTTCCGAAGCATGGACACATGAAACACTGGATGCACGGCTGATAAGCTCGGCGGCAATGCAAGTCTATAAGCCACCTCTCCCACTCGATCAAGAATCTCAAACGGACCAATGAACCTAGGGCTAAGCTTGCCCTTCTTCCCAAATCTCATCACGCTCTTCATAGGCGACACTCGAAGCAATACCCGCTCGCCGACCCTGAAAGCCAAATCTCGAACCTTGCGGTCGGCATAACTCTTTTGCCTGGACTGAGCTGTACGAAGCCTATCCTGAATGATCCTGACCTTGTCCAAGGCATCCTGGACCAAATCCGTACCCAACAACCGAGCCTCTCCCGGCTCAAACCATCCAACCGGAGACCGACACCGCCTACCATACAAGGCCTCATAAGGAGCCATCTGGATACTCGACTGGTAGTTGTTGTTGTAGGCAAACTCTACTAAGGGCAAAAACTGATCCCACGAGCCTCCAAAGTCAATGACACAAGCTCGAAGCATATCCTCCAAAATCTGAATAGTCCGCTCGGACTGCCCGTCCGTCTAGGGATGAAATGCTGTGCTCAACTCAACCCATGTGCCCAACTCTCGCTGAACTGCTCTCCAGAAACGCGAGGTAAACTGCGTACCTCGGTCCGATATGATAGACACGGGCACACCATGAAGGCGAACAATCTCCCGGATATATATCTCAGCTAACCTCTCAGAAGAATAGGAGACTGCCACAGGAATGAAATGTGCTGACTTAGTCAGCTTATCAACAATGACCCACACTACGTCGAACTTCTTCTGAGTGTGCGGGAGTCCAACAACGAAATCCATAGTGATCCGCTCCCACTTCCACTCGGGAAGCTCACTCCTCTAAAATGAACCACCGGGCCCCCGATGCTCGTACTTAACCTGCTGACAATTCAAACACCGAGCCACATATGCAACGATATCCTTCTTCATTCTCTGCCACCAATAATGTTGCCGCAAATCCTGGTACATCTTCGAGGCGCCCGGATGAATAGAGTACCGGGAGCTGTGGGCCTCCTCTAAAATCAACTCTCGAAGACCATCCATATTAGGCACACAAACTCGACCCTGCAATCTCAAAACTCCATCATCATCTAAGGTAACCTGCTTGGCACCTCCGCGCTGCACCGTGTCTCTGAGGACACACAAATAGGGATCATCATACTGCCGATCACGGATACGCTCTAATAATGAAGAACGAGCGACTGTGCAAGCTAACACACGATTGGGCTCAGAAACATCCAGCCTCACGAACTGATTGGCCAAAGCCTGAACATCCAAAGCAAGCGGCCTCTCACCGACCGGAATATAAGCAAGACTGCCCATGCTGGCTGACTTCTTACTCAAAGCATCAACCACCACGTTGGCCTTTCCCGGATGATATAAGATGGTGATATCATAGTCCTTCAACAACTCCAACCACCTCCTCTGCCTCAAATTCAACTCCTATTTCTTGAACAAATACTGAAGACTCTTGTGATCCGTAAACACCTCATATGCCACGCCATACAAATAATGCCTCCAAATCTTCAATGTTGGACAATGGCTGCCAACTCCAAATCATGAACCAGATAGTTCTTCTCATGAATCTTCAACTGCCGCGAAGCATAGGCAATGACCTTGCCATCCTGCATCAACACTGCACCAAGTCCAATACGAGAAGCATCACAATAAACTGTATAAGGCCCTGAACCTGTGGGCAAAACCAATACCGGTGCCGTAGTCAGAGCTAGCTTGAGCTTCTGGAAGCCCGCCTCACACTCACCCGACCATCTGAACTGGGCACCCTTCTGGGTCAACCTGATCATCGGGGCTGCAATAGATGAAAACCCCTCCACGAACCGACGATAGTAGCCTGCCAATCCCAAGAAACTCCGAATCTCAGTAGTTGATGCTGGTCTAGGCCAGTTCTTGACTGCCTCAATCTTCTTCGGATCAACCTGAATACCCTCTGCTGATACAACATGACCCAGAAATGCAACCGAACTTAACTAGAACTCGCACTTCGAGAACTTAACATATCACTGACTATCCCTCAGAGTCTGGAGAACCACTCTAAGGTATTGCTCGTGCTCCTCCCGGCTATGGGAATATATCAAAATATCATCAATGAAGACTATCACGAACGAATCCAAATAAGGCCTGAACACTCGGTTCATCAAATCCATGAAGGCTGCTGGGGCATTTGTCATCCCAAATGACATAACCAAGAACTCATAATGCCCGTACCAAACGCGGAAAGCTGTCTTAGGGACATCGGATGCCCTAATCCTAAGCTAATGGTAGCCAGATCTCAAGTCAATCTTTGAAAATACCCTGGCACCCTGAAGCTGATCGAACAAATCATCAATCATTGGCAGCAGATACTTATTCTTGATTGTAACCTTGTTCAATTGCCGGTAATCAATACACATTCTCATTGACCCATCCTTCTTTTTAACAAACAACACCGGCGCACCCCAAGGCGAAACACTGGGTCTAATCAAACCCTTCTCAAGCAAGTCTTGCAACTGCTCCTTTAACTCTTTCAACTCAGGCGGGGCCATACGATACGACGGGATAGAAATGGGCTGAGTGCCCGGAGCCAAATTAATGCAAAAGTCAATTTCCATGTCGGGTGGAATACCCGACAGATCTGAAGGGAATACCTCAGGAAACTCCCGAACAATGGGAACATAATCAATAGAAGGGACCTCAGCACTAGAATCGCGAACATAAGCCAAATAAGGCAAACACCCCTTCTCGACCATACGCCGAGCCTTCACATAAGAGATAACACTACGGGTAGAATGACCAGGAATCCCTCTCCACTCTAAATGGGGCAAACCCGGCAAGGCTAAGGTCACAGTCTTGGCATGACAATCCCAGATAGCGTGGTAGGGTAATAACCAGTCCATCCCAAATATAACATCGAAATCAACCATGTCCAGAAGCAACAAATCTACACGAGTCTCAAGACCTCCAATCACCACAATAGGATCACCCACCGATGTAGACACATAAACATGGGCACTCAAAGAACCACTAGGCATGACCAGAGATAGCACAAAATAAAACCGAAGCTTCTCTACCATAAACCAGAACAGTACCCGCACCTCCACCTCTAATACCTTTACCTCCACCTCTAGCATCTCTACCTCCACCTCTAACATCTCTACCTCCACCTCTAGCTAACTGAGCGGCTGGACGAGTCCCTCAATGAGCCTCCTCACCCTCTCTCTCTCGGTGGGAAGTATGATAAGAGCATGACGAGCCAAGTCGATGAATCTGGTCTCATACTGGGTAACAGTCATAGAACTCTACTGGAGACGCTCAAACTGCCTCTGATAGGCATCTCTCTGAGTGATGGGGAGAAACTTCTCCAGAAATCTGAGTGAACTGCTCCCAAGTCAAAGCTGGTGATCCGGCTGGAGAAGCGGTACGTGGCCTCGCCATTCACGAAAGGATAAGAGTAGGGGTTTTAATTTAGCACTGAGAGAACAAAATCGCACGACAGAAAAGAATAAATGTAAGGTCTTTTTCCTAACTCTGTAGCCTCTGGGGGATAAATACAGACGTCTCCGTACCGATCCCTCAGACTCTACTAAGCTTGTCTGTGAACTGTGAGACCCATGTAACCTAAAGCTCTGATACCAACTTGTCACGACCCGGATTCCCACCCTCGGGAGTCGTGATGGCGCCTACTAGTACGAGCTAGGCAAGCCAATTAATTTCATAATTTACCCTTTTTACTCATTTTGTATTCATTAGCAATTTTAATAATAATAATAACATTTAAACAGCGGAATTTAACATAAGCGGAAGAAAGGAGCCATAGGCTATCTGAACACGAATTTCTAATACAACTGTTTGAACCTCGACTACCCGGAACTGGTGTCACAGTATCACAGACGGTCTAAGATTTACTACATACAAAGTCTCAAGAAAATATCAATACACTGTTTCTGAATATAAGGAAAATGAAACAGGAAATAAGGATAGAGGAAACGCCAGGGCCTGCGGACGCCTGCAGGCCTACCTTGGATCTTCGCGTGAACTAAAAATAGCCTCCAACCTACGGTCCGAAGTCTACAACACTGGGGTCTGCACAAAAGAGTGCAGAGTGTAGTATCAGCACAACCGACCCCATGTGCTGGTAAGTGCCTAGCCTAACCTCGGCGAGGTAGTGACGAGGCTAGGACCACACTACCAAATAAACCTGTGCAATTGTATAATATACAGCGGAAAGTAAAGCAGAGATAAACAAATAAAGGTGGGAGGTGGAAACATGCTTCGGGGAATAACAAGTAAAAACAGAATATCAAGAGAATTATTAAGGAATCAAAAACCACCCTCTAACAAGAATAAGGAAAACAAAGGCAGATTTCACTTCCTTTTCACATCTTGTTGCAGGCGTGCAACCCGATCCGATTTCCTGTATCTCGTGGCAGGCGTGCCACCCGCTCCCATTTCATTTATCATTGTTGCGGCGTGCAACCCGATCCACATATAATATTGTTGCGGCGTGCAACCCGATCCACATATAATATTATTGCGGCGTGCAATCCGATCCACATATAATATTGTTGCGGCGTGCAACCCAATCCATATATAATATTATTGCGGCGTGCAACCCGATCCATATATAATATTTACAATTATAACGAGAGTCCCGACAAGGGATCAAAAGGTCTACACTATCCCTGCAAGGGATTCGACAGCATAAGTAAATACGTCCCGACAAGGGAGAAACAGCTATAACCAAACTTGTTCCAACTTCTAGCTACATCAGCTATAACCCAACTTGTTCCAACATTTAACTGCCTCAACTATAATCAAACTTGGTACAACCTCTAACTACCTCAGCTATAACCAAACTTGCTACAACACCTAACTACCTCAGCTATACCTAAACTTGTTACAACACCTAACTACATCAGCTATACCCAAACTTGTTACAACACCTAACTACCTCAGCTATACCCAAACTTGTTCCAACATCTAACTACCTCAGTTATAACCATAATCCTTACCTAACACAAAGAACATCAACCTAAGTATCCGTAATATCAATTAAGAACACAATACAAGGGAACCACAACTCAACAATAGCCCGACAAGGGGCAACATAATGATCTCTTCTCTTTCTCACTTTTACTTCACAATTCACTTCATCACTCGAGCCACTGCTCTAGAGGTTCAATTATCACTTATACTTTCACAATTCGTTATACAACTGGAGCCAACGCTCCTCAACGTTCATAGGTCACAATTCTTTTCACAACTTTGCACAACAATTAGAAATTTTCACCAAGGCATGAATAATACAACGAAGTCATAAAAATCACAATATAAGACCCACGGTGATGCTCGACACCAACGTATAGATACTCGTCACCATGCCTATACGTCGTACTCAACAAGAAAACAAATAGNCATCGCGAACGCGATGCCCCCAGTTCCTCTTCATCGCGAACGCGTCCCCTATGTCGCGATCGCGTAGGGTTAAATCCTTCAGTGATTTTTTTTAAAACAGAACAGTAGCACGGGATTTCTTCATTTTTTCTCACGAGCTCTTCTCCTTCACGCTCCATAGACAAGTTTGAAGAACCTCTTCCTCCATAACTTCATAGGTAAGTGTTCCTAACTTCATTCCCTCTTAATTTCTTCAACTAATCACTAATTTTCTAGCCCTAAATCATGAAATCAAAGTAGAAATTAGGGGTTTTGGGTAGAGTTAGGGTTTTGAGAATTTTGGGTGATCCAACCTCAATTTGGGGGTCGAATCTTAAAACAAATTGCATATTTGAACTCGTGGGGTTAGGGGTGATTGGGTTTTGGTCCGAGCCTCGTGTTTGGACCATGTGGCCCGGTGTCGAATTTTGGTATTTTTGGAAGAATGCTAGGAAATTCATATCTAGGCTATGGGATGTTGCCATTGAGTCTTTATTGATATTATTGAATTAATTATGCCTAGATATCATTGTTTCGGAGTCGGATTGTAGAGGAAAGGCGGTATTTGAGGATTGATTGCTATTCTTTGGACCGAGGTAAGTGTTTGATCTAACTTTGGCTTGAGGGAATAGGATTAGAGTATTGTTTGCTAATTGCTAAATGTTGAGTACGGTGTATAGGCATGGTGACGAGTATCTATACACCGGTGTCTAGCATGACCGTGAGTCCTTACTTGTGCTTATTTGGGATTCCGTGGGGACTCTTCCTTGTTTAATTGATGGATTCGATATAATGTGAACAATATGAAGAGAAAATATGATTTGTAAACTTCTTGGAGCGTTGGCTCGAATTATGACATGTTTAGGACGTAAGAAATGAACGAAAGAGGAAGAGATGTAATTACTCCCTTGCCGGGACGTGTAAGTTATTATTGTTGCTCCCTTGCCGGGAATTAACTGTTTATTTGTATTCTCCCTTGCCGGGATGGTTGAATTGATACTTGTTCCCTTACCGGGAAATCATTATATATAATATGAAATGGGATCGTGTGGCACGCCGACCACTTATATATTATGAAATGGGATCGTGTGGCACGCCGACCACTTATATATTATGAAATGGGATCGTGTGGCACGCCGACCACTAATATATTATGAAATGGGATCGTGTGGCACGCCGACCACTTATATATCATGAAATGGGATCGTGTGGCACGCCGACCACATATTCTGTGTTAGAAGAGATTTGGTTGTAGTTTTCCTTATTTGTTCCTACCGTTCTATTTTATCTGTTATCCTCAAAAGTATGCTCCCCTCCCAGTCTTAATTATTACTTTCCGCTGTTATTTTTTTGTAGTACTTGTATATAAATATCTGCACAGGTTGATTGGTAGTCCTGTCTAGCCTCGTCACTACTTCGCCGGGGTTAGGCCAGGCACTTACCAGCACATGGGATCGGTTGTGCTGATGCTACACTCTGTGAATCTTTTTGCACAGATCATAGTACCGAAGCAGGAGCTTTTGGACAGCAGTAGGAGCGTTGGGAGCTTACTTCAGTCCGGAGATTCCCGAGGTAGCCTTGCTGGCATCCGCATGGCCCGGAGTCTCTCTTATCTCTGTTTTTCGTTTGATTTTCTTTGTATCGGATCAGACAGTACTGTATTCTTATTCAGACTTTGTATTTAGCATTCAGTAGAAGTTCGTGAGTTAGTGACACCAGATCTGGGTAGAGGTGTATTTGAATTTCCGCACTTGGTTTTAGTTATTTATGTTTCGAGACTTCCGCTTTTATATTAATTGCCTCGTTCTTCTTTATACTGTTAATGATGTTGAGAGAAGTATTAAAATAATTGGCTTGCCTAGCTCCTATTAGTAGGCGCCATCACGACTCCCGAGGGTGAGAAATCCGGGTCGTGACAAGTTGGTATCAGAGCACTAGGTTACGTAGGTCGCGCTACTCACGGACAAACATGGTAGAGTCTGAGGGATCGGTACGGAGACGTCTGTATTTATCCCCCAGAGGCTACGGAGTTAGGAAAAATCTCAGTTTTGTTCTTTCTTGTCGTGCGATTCTGTCTCTCAAATACTGATTGTCCTTCTACTCTGTTCTTTCGCAGATGGCGAGAACACGTGCTTCCTCTTCTACCGTGCAGCAGCCCGAGCCCCCAGCAGCAGCTCCTACGAGGGGCAGAGGGCGAGTCCGAGGCCGTGCCAGAGGCCTAGGCCGGGGCAGAGCTCAGCCCCGAGCAGCAATCCCAGAGGTGGAGCCTCATGTTGATTATGATGAGGAGGTTCCAGCCCCAGCAGCTCCGGTGGGCCCATCTCAGGTCCCAGAGGGGGTTCATAGCCACCCCAGTTCTTCAGGACGCTCTGGTCAGATTGGTAGGCTTTGTGGAGAGCGTCAATAGAGCGGGTTTGCTTCTAGTAGCACCAGCCACTTCTCAGGCTGGATGAGGAGTTCAGACTCCTGCTACACGTACTCCGGAGCAGGTAGCTCCCCAGGCTCAGGTTCCAGTGGTTCAGCCAGCTGTGGCGGTTTAGCCAGGTATTGTGACTCAGGCCGGCGATGGAGCGGCTATGTCCTCAGATGCTTTGTGGAGGCTTGATAGGTTCTCCAAGCTTTTCACCACCACCTTCAGCGACACTTCTTCAGAGGATCCACAGGATTTCTTATTCAGCTGCCATGAGATCCTTCAGACTATGGGTATTGTGGAGACCAATGGGGTCGACTTCGCCACCTTCCGACTGGCAGGATCCGCCAAGACTTGGTGGAGGGACTATTGTTTATCCAGACCAGCAGGGTCGCCATCATTGACTTGGGACCAGTTTGCAGAGTTGTTTTTGGAGAAGTTTCTCCTAGTTACTCAGCGAGAGGCTCTTCGCAGGCAGTTCGAGCGCCTCCAGCAGGGCTCTATAACAGTCACTCAGTATGAGACTCGGTTCATTGACCTAGCACGCTATGCTGTTGTTATACTCCCCACCGAGAGAGAGAGGGTGCGGAGGTTTATTGATGGATTGATTCAGCCGATCCGTCTCCAGATGGCTATGGGAGCTGGTAGTGAGATTTCTTTTCAGGAGGCGGCCAATGCGGCCCGTAGAGTTGAGATGGCTCTTGCACGGGGAGGTGGTCATGGGTCAGACAAGAGACCCCGTCATGCAGGTAGATTCAGTGGTACCTCGTCTGGAGGTGGGGATTCTTATGGTAGAGGCCATCCTCCGAGGCCCTTTTAGTCAGCCCTAGAGGTCTCACATGGTACTTCAGGTGGTCGTGGCTCTCAGCCGCAGTCTTCTGACCAGCAGCTTTTTAGTTCGCCATCAGCACCTATCAGCGCACAACCACTCCGTTATTCTCAACAGCTGAGGGCTTGTTACACGTGTGGCGACACGAGGCATATTGCTAGGTTTTGCCCTCGAGCTTCTGACAGCTCTCAGCAGCAGGGTCCTCGTCCTATGATTCAGGCATTAGGTGATCCACAGGCCGCCCAGCCAGCTAGAGGCGGGGGTAGAGGCCATAGTGGTGGAGGTAGAGATCATAGAGGTGGAGCTCGGACCGCCAGAGGTAGAGGCCAGCCAGCAGCCGATCGTCCCAGAGATATGGTTTAGGGAGGTGGGGCCTAGTCCCGGTGTTATGCTCTTCTAGCCAGGCCAGAGGCTGAGTCTTCAGATGCAGTCATTACAGGTACTATTCTGGTCTGTGATAGGGATGCTTCAGTGCTATTTGACCCTGGGTCTACGTATTCATATGTGTCGTCCTATTTTGCACCCTACTTGGTTATGCCTAGTGATGCTTTGGGTATTCCTGTTTATGTATCTACACTGGTGGGGGATTCTATAGTGGTCGACCGAGATCATCGTTCCTGTGTGGTGGTATTTGAGGGTCTTGAGACCCATGTTGATTTATTGCTCTTAGACATGGTGGATTTCGATGTTATATTAGGGATGGATTGGTTGTCCCCGTATCATGCTATCTTGGATTGTCACGCCAAGACTGTGACCTTGGATTTACCAGATTTGCCCCGTTTGGAGTGGCGAGGGACCCCAGGTCATGCCACCCGCAGTGTTATTTCATATGTGAAAGCTCGACATATGGTCGAGAAGGGGTGTTTAGCTTATCTAGCGTATGTTCGCGATTCCAGCACAGAGGTTCCTTCTATTGATTCTGTTCCTATCGTTCGAGAGTTCCCCGAGGTTTTTCCCTCAGACCAGCCGGGCATGCCGCCCGACAGGGATATTGATTTCTGTATTGATCTGGCTCCGGGCACGCAGCCCATTTCTATCCCGCCGTATCGCATGGCCCCGCCAGAGTTGAAAGAGTTAAAGGATGGTGCAGGACTTGTTGGAGAAGGGTTTCATTAGACCCAGTGTTTCTCCTTGGGGTGCGCTGGTGTTATTTGTGAAGAAAAAGGATGGTTCGATGAGGATGTGCATTGATTAGCGGCAATTGAACAAAGTGACGATTAAGAACAAGTATCCACTGCCGAGGATTGATGATTTGTTCGACCAGCTTCAGGGTGCAAGGGTATTTTCAAAGATATACTTGAGATCTGGCTACCATCAGCTGAGGATTAGGGCATCCGATGTCCCTAAGACAGCATTCCGCACTCGGTACGGGCATTATGAGTTCCTGGTCATGTCGTTTGGGTTGACCAATGCCCCAGCAGCATTCATGGAGTTGATGAACCGAGTGTTCAGGACATATTTGGACATGTTCGTGATAGTCTTTATTGATGATATTTTGGTGTACTCCCGCAGCCAGGAGGAGCACGAGCAGCACCTTAGGGTGGTTCTTCAGACTCTGAGGGATAGTCAGTTATATGCCAAGTTCTCCAAGTGTGAGTTCTGGTTGAGTTCGCTTGCATTTCTGGGTCATGTTGTATCAGCAGAGGGTATTCAAGTGGACCCGAAGAAGATTGAGGCGGTCAAGAACTGGCCTCGACCGGCATCAGCTACAGAGATTCGGAGTTTCTTGGGGTTAGCAGGCTACTATCGTCGGTTCGTGGAGGGGTTTTCATCTATTGCAGCCCCGATGACCAGATTGACCCAGAAGGGTGCCCAGTTCAATGGTCAGATGAGTGTGAGGCGAGCTTTCAGAAGCTCAAGGCAGCTCTGACTACGGCACCGGTATTGGTTTTGCCCACAAGTTCAGGGCCTTATACAGTTTATTGTGAATGCTTCCCGTATTGGGCTTGGTGCAGTATTGATGCAAGATGGCAGAGTCATAGCCTATGCTTCGAGGCAGTTGAAGATCCACGAGAAAAATTATCCGGTTCATGATCTAGAGTTGGCAACCATTATTCATGCTTTGAAGATTTGAAGGCATTACCTATATGGTGTGACGTGTAAGGTGTACACTGATCAAAAGAGTCTTCAGTACTTGTTCAAGTAGAAGGAGTTGAACTTGAGGCAGAGGAGATGGTTGGAGTTATTGAAAGATTATGATGTTACTATTTTGTATCACCCGGGGAGAGCCAATGTGGTGGCCGATGCATTGAGTAGGAAGTCCGCCAGCATGGGTAGTCTTGCTTATATTCCGGCCAGCCAGAGGCCGCTTGCTTTGGATATTCAGGCCTTGGCCAATCGATTTGTGAGGTTGGATATTTCTGAGCCTAGCAGAGTGTTAGCTTGCACGGTCGCTCGTTCTTCATTATTGGAGCGTATCCGTGATCGGCAGTTTGATGATCCCCATTTGTGTGTCCTTAGAGACACGGTGTAGCGTGGAGGTGCCACGAAGGTGACCTTAGATGATGATGGTGTTTCGAGATTGCAGGGGCGAGTTTGTGTGCCCCATGTCGATGGGATTCGAGAGTTGATCTTAGCGGAGGCCCATAGTTCTCGGTATTCTATTCACCCGGGCGCCGCGAAGATGTATCAGGACTTGCGGCAGCATTATTGGTGGCGTAGGATGAAGAAAGATATTGTTGCATATGTGGCTCGATGTTTGAACTGTCAGCAGGTTAAGTATGAGCATCAGAGGCCTGGTGGTTCGTTTCAGAGGATTGAGCTTCCCGAGTGGAAGTGGGAGAGGATTACCACGGATTTTGTTACTGGACTTCCGTTGACTCGGAAGAAGTTCGACTCGATATGGGTTATTGTTGATAGGCTGACCAAGTCAGCGCATTTCATTCCTGTGGCAGTCTCCTATTCATCCGAGAGGTTAGCTGAGATCTATTTTAGGGAGATTGTTCGCCTTCATGGTGTGCCGACCTATATCATTTCGGATCGGGGTACGCAGTTTACCTCGCGTTTCTAGGGTGCAGTTCAGCAAGAGTTGGGCACCCGGGTTGAGTTGAGCACAGCGTTCCATCCTCAGACGGACGGCCAGTCCGAGAGGACTATTCAGATATTGGAGGATATGCTCCGAGCCTGTGTCATTGATTTTGGAGGCTCGTGGGACCAGTTTTTGCCTTTAGCAGAGTTCGCCTACAACAACAGCTACCAGTCTAGCATCCAGATGGCTCCATATGAGGCGTTGTATGGTAGGAGATGTCGATCTCCAGTGGGATGGTTTGAGCCGGGAGAGGCTCGGTTATTGGGTACTGATTTAGTTCAGGAGGCCTTGGATAAGGTCAAGATCATTCAGGACAGGCTTCGTTCGGCTCAGTCGCGGCAAAAGAGTTATGCGGATTGTAAGGTTCGAGATGTAGCTTTCATGGTTGGTGAGCGGGTCTTACTCCGAGTGTCGCCTATGAAGGGCGTGATGAGATTTGGAAAGAAGGGCAAGCTTAGCCCTAGGTTCATTGGCCCATTTGAGATTCTCGATCGTGTGGGAGAGGTGGCTTAC